>NC_134358.1:376547272-376847272 GCF_048569485.1 Anomaloglossus baeobatrachus | reverse complement strand
TCAGACAGGGAAAGAGACAGACAGAAAGAGACAGACAAAGGCAGACAGGGAAATAGACAGACAGAGAGACAGGGAAAGAGACAGACAGGGAAATATACGAACAGAGGCAGACAGGGAAAAAGACAAACGGAAAGAGACAGAAAGGGAAAGAGACAGACAGGGAAAGAAACAAACAGACAGAGGCAGACAGGGAAAGAGGCAGAGAAAAAGGAGCCAGCACAATCTGAAAATGGCATGCATCATATAAAAAGTGCAAATCCACAGATTTATTCCAACTGTACTATAACAAAAAAATGAGATTTTTACTCTATTTTATGTATTTCATGTGCCATGCGGCCTCCTAGATAAAATTAAAAGCAGAACTATAATGGAGCACACATACCTGTAACCTGTATATAGCCGCTTCCCCGTTGCAATGGAGGCAGTTGTGGATAGAGGCCAGCCCAGGTCCCAGCATGTGGAGCAAGCTCTACATATACCAGGACTATATCAGAACTGACCCTCCCAGTGCCAGACAGCAACCATTGATAAAGGCGGACCAGATCCAAGTATGGTGCTTAATTAGTAATGCCTGTGGAAAGGGGTGAGGCAACTGAATGTGAACAGCTACTATAGGGAAAGAGTCAGACAGACAGGGAAAGAGATAGATAGGAAGACTTGGAAAGAGACAGACATGCAAAGAGACAGACAGAAGAAGACAGACAGGCAGACAGGGAAAGATACAGACAGATAGACAGGGAATGAGACAGACAGGGAAAGAGACAGAAAGGGAAAGAGACAAAGAGACAGAGAGACAAAGAGACAAACAGGGAAAGAGAGAGACAGTGAAAGAAACAGACAGATAGAGACAGTCAGACAGAGAGAGACAAACCGAGACACAGAAAGATAGAAAAATAGACAGACTGGCAGAGAAAGAGACAGACAGAAACACAGAGACAGACAGGGAAAGAGACAGACAAACATACAGAGACAGACTCACAGAGACAGACACATAGAGACATACAGAGACAGATAGACAAAGAGATAGACAGACAGAGAGACTGATACAGAGACAGACAGATAGAGAGATAGACAGACAGTCAGAGCCATACATGGATAGAGACAGACAGACACAAACACACAGACAGACAGAGACAGACAGACACAGACAGACAGGGAAAGAGACAGACAGAGAGACAGACTGACAGATAGACAGAGAGAGAGAGACAGACAAAGAGATGCAGAGACAGACATGTAAAAGAGACAAACATGCAGATAGACAGACAGACAGGGAAAGATACAGACAGAGAGACAGACACACGGAGACAGGCAGAAAGAGACAGACAGAGAGAAATAGAGAGAGACAGAGACAGGGTGAGGGAGAGAGAGACAGTTACTATCCCGGGCAACAACGGGTACAACAACTAGTATATATGTCGCGGGCGGGGAGGGGGCCATCGCTGCTGCGCTCTCGCTGGCGCTCGGGTCCGGCGCTGCTGCAGCCTACTGCTTGCTGCTCGCTGCTCGGTGGCTCGAGCGGTGGGCCGGATCCGGGGACTCGAGCGGCGCTCCTCGCCCGTGAGTGAAAGGGGGTAGTTTTTGGGATTGGGGAAGTCGGTTCGTGACGCCACCTACGGTTTGTGGTGAGGTTGGGACACCACTGCTGCTCTGGACGGGGATCCCGGGAGCGATGACAGGGAGCAGCCGAGATGTTTCTCTCTCCTCCGTGGGTAGGGGAGTTTTTGGGTGGTCCCGGGGCCCGGGTGAGGGTAACTGGAGAGTGGATGGCAGGGTTTGGTGAGGTGCAGGGTCGCGGGGGCAGCGCGGTGCCAGACGGCACTGTGGTACTCACTCAGCCAATAACGTACACGGAGTCTCTGGTAAAACAAACGGCTGGATGGACGGGTTCTGCAGACGGCTGCGGTGGTCACTCCTGGTAGGTTGGCATGGGGCCAACCGCCTGGCTCCACCCCACCTGGTGTGGACATCAGCCCCTGGAGGGAGGCAACAAGGATTTGTGTGTGACTGATGTGCCTAACCGGGGTGTGGGGTGTGTTGTTGCAGTACCTGTGACAACCTGGCTAGTCCAGGGCGCCACATATATATATATATATATATATATATATATATATATATATATATTAGTGCTGAGTGTAAATGAGCACACCACCTTGTCAAAAGTCGTGTCCCTGCCTTCATGTGCCGTTAACAGCCGTGGGAGCATCAGAGTTCTACCTGCGGCTGTTAATAACCTGTTATATACTGCAGTCAATCTCTGACAGCAGCATTAATTGAGCCAGCAGGCGGCTTGTCATTCCATGTGGCAATTGGTGCGCCCGGGACGTGATCGCAGAGAGATGATGGGTTGTCATGACAACCGAAGCCTGCTGAAGCCACCATGGATGTCATCAGTGTTTAGCCAGTTTCATAGGAGGTCGTGATTTTAGCTATACATAGCCATGCTGATGCACTGCTATGTATAATACAAGGGATCAAACAATCACAGCTTCAGGTCCCCTAAGAAGACTATTAAATACAGTTAAAAGTGAAAAAAAAATATTTTAAATAACTATGAAAAAAATAAAAAAGCACAAAAGTTCAAATCACCCCACTTTTGCCCCTCACTGCGTCTATAAAAGTCTGATGTATCAAAATATACAGTAAGTCATTCTAATCAGTAAACCACGTAAAGAGAATAAAATGGGAACAACAGAATTACGTCTTTGGCTGCTGCAATATTGCAATAAAAGGTGATCAAAACATAATATCTACTCTAAAATTGTATCACTAAAAACATCAGCTCAAGATGGAAAAATAAAACCCTCATACATCCTCATATTCATGACAGAAGCAAATTCCTTTTTTTTTTTTTTTTTATAAATGTCCAATTTTTTCTCACCACTTGAATAAAAAAAACTATACATGTTTGGCGTCAGCGTAATTACACTGACCTTGAGAATCATAATGCCACATGGTACACATGAACATCGTAAATAAAAAAAATGAAAAAAATATTGTGGGATTGAATGTTTTTTATAATGATAATGCAAATGGATTTTTTTCCCTGCTTTTTAGTGTATCACATAATAAAATGAATGCTGTCATTCAAAACTACAACTCATTTCGTAACAAACAAGCCCTTACTGTATATGAGTATGTTGATGGAAAAATCAAAAAAGTAATGCTCTCAGAAAAAGGGGAGAAAAAAATGAAAGCGCACAAACGGAAAATTGCCCAGTTGTGTCAATGAATATAATAACAATTTTAAAAAATTTGAAAAGACTGAATTTTATATAATATTGTTTTAACCCATAACATGAAAGTTTAATAATATAGCCTTTCTTATAACATTATAACTGAAGTTTTATCAGTTTTACTCAATTTACTTAATACAAAAATGGATACACCATACATGAAAAATTCCTATACCTAGTATTTTTTTATGACTTCCATGATTTTCAAGGTCAGCAGCAAGTCTTTAGTTCAGGAGAGTAAAGCACTTGCACCAGACAACTTAGTGGCTGGTGTGTTCTCGTAGGCTTCCACACCATATACACTGTGTGCAGAATTATTAGGCAAGTTGTATTTTAGAGGATTTTTTTTATTATTGATCAACAACTATGTTCTCAGTCAACCCAAAAGACTCATAAATATCAAAGCTTAATATTTTTGGAAGTTGGAGTGTTTTTTTTTTTAGATTTGGCTATCTTAGGAAGATATCTGTTTGTGCAGGTAACTATTACGGAGCAGAATTATTAGGCAACTTAATAAAAACCAAATATATTCCCATCTCACTTGTTTATTTTCACCAAGGTAAACCAATATAATTGCACAAAATTTAGAAATAAACATTTCTGACATGCAAAAACAAAACCCCAAAAAAATGAGTGACCAATATAGCCACCTTTCTTTATGATGACACTCAACAGCCTACCATCCATAGATTCTGTGTTTACGATCAACATTGCATGCAGCAGCCACCACAGCCCCCCAGACACTGTTCCGAGAGGTGTACTGTTTTCCCTCCCTGTAGATCTTACATTTTATGAGGGACCACAGGCTCTCTATGGGGTTCAGATCAGGTGAACAAGGGGGCCATGTCATTATTTTTTCATCTTTTAGACCTTTACTAACTAGCCACGCTGTGGAGTAGTTGGATGCATGTGATGGAGCATTGTCCTGCATGGAAATAATGAATCATGTTTTTCTTGAACGATACCGACTTCTTCCTGTACCACTGATTAAAGAAGTTGTCTTCCAGAAACTGGCAGTAAGTCTGGGAGTTGAGCTTCACTCCATCCTCAACCTGAAAAAGTCCTACAAGTTCATCTTTGATGATACCAGCCCATACCTGTACCCCATTACCACCTTGCTGGCGTCTGAGTCGGAGTGGAGCTCTCTGCCCTTTACTGATCCAGCCTCTGGCCCATCCATCTGGCTCATCAAGGGTCATTCTCATTTCATCAGTCCATAAAATCTTTGAAAAATCAGTCTTAAGATATTTCTTGGCCCAGTCTTGACGTTTTATTTATGTTTCTTGTTCAAAGGTGGTCATTTTTCAGCTGTCCTTACCTTGGCCATGTCCCCGAGTATTGCACACCTTTTGATACTCCAGTAACGTTGCAACTTTAAAATATGGCCAAACTGGTGGCAAATGGCATCTTGGCAGCTGAACGCTTGATTTTCCTGAATTCATGGGCCGTTATTTGGCACCTTATTTGCCCAACACGCTTCTTGTGACCCTGTTGGCTATTCGCCATGAAACGCTTGATTGTTCGGTGATCACGCTTCAAAAGTTTGACAATTTCAAGACTGCTGCATCCCTCTGCAAGACATCTCACAGTTTTAGAGTTTTCAGACCCCATCAAATCTCTCTTCTGAACTCATTTTGCCAAAGGAAAGGAAGTTGCCTAATAATTAAACACACCTTATATAGGGTGTTGATGTCATTACACCACACCCCTCCTCATTACAGAGATGTACAGGACCTGATTTACTTAAATGGTAGTTGGCTCTCAAGCCTATGCAGTTTGGAGTAGGACAACATGTATAAAAATTATCATGTGACCAAAATACTCATTTGCTTAATAATTCTGCACACAGTGTAGTACAAGAATCAAATAGGAGGCAATCCTAGATAAGGCGAAAAATGTAATTTTTTTTATTTCAATTATAAGTTCAGTATGATGCGTCAGACATTTAATCCCAGAACATGGCCATTGTCAATGACTGAAATATATATATATATATATATATATATATATATATCGTGATAACACGCTCGGGGATCGCCTTTGCTGGGTTCAAAGGGCACGTATTCACCTCAGGCTGACAGCCGAATTCAAGGTGTAACTGACTCTTGGTCAGGTTTATTGCAGTGAAGCATAAACAAAAGAAAAACACCAACAAAATAAATCCTTGCCTGTCCGGCGCTAACTATACAGGGTGATATCCTAACTACAAACTGGAGGGCTTCTCCCTTCCAGCTAAACCATACAGACATCAAGCACTGCTCCCACTCACAAGTGTCTCCTACACAGACAGGCTTTCTGTGTTCCCAGCTGGAGACCCTCCCCCAACTTCCCAGACTCCTTTTACATCAGTCCTTCACCTGTCATTAATCCATTAGTAGCCAGGTGATCCTGACCAGGCTAAGTCACATAGGTCCGATACCGGGGTGAGATATACCTACTCTCATCCACTAATCCCACATGAGTCTCACAATGTATAATTATATATATATATATATATATATATACATATATATATATATATATATATATACATATATATATATATATATATATCTTTTTTTTATTATTTCATTTTTTCACCTTATCCGGGCGTGCCTCCTCTTTTATCCTAGCACCAAGTCTTTAAGCATGGAATGAACAAGTTAAGGACATACTGCAAAATGTATCTTTTTCCATTTTTCAAGAATGACTTCTTTTAGAGCCTGGATGCTGGATAGAGAGTAATGCTCAACTTGTGTTTTTAGATTTCCCCATAGGTATTTAATTGGGTTTAGCTCAAGAGACATATTTGGCCAATGAATCACTTTCACCCTGTTCTTCAGAAATGCAGCAGTGTGTATTTTTTACTATTTTCATGTTGAAAAAGTGCATGCCTACCAAGGGCACAGAGTGATGGTAAAATTTTCTCTTTAAAGGGAAGGTGTCGTCCAAAAAAAAAAAAAAAAAACCTGAAAAAATGAAAAGTATTAATGTTTTGTTTAAATATTATTTGTTTTTAATTGAGCAAAATATAAAAAAAAACATTAATAAGTTTCATATTTTCCACTCTTAAACACTAGGGGGAGCAGCTGTTGAAATCCTACAGAAATCACACTGTAGAAATAGCTCACATTACAGCTGCAGTAAAGTGGTCGGAATCTGCTCTCCTGTGTGTGATGTCACAGCCTCCCTCCCACTCTGGGTGTTTCCAACAGATAAGAGAGAATCAAGGGTAGGGACACAGTGCGGAGCCATTATGTTGGTGACCACAAATGTCTAAAGTGTCACCAAGGACAGCTACATCGTGCTCCCCACATAACGCTCTGCACGGTCTGGTCCAGCAATGCTCTGCCGCATGCACGCCTACCCGCAATGCTCTGCCACATGCACACCCGCAATGCTCTGCCACACTCATGTCCACAATGCTCTGCCACACAGACGGACGCAGTGTGTGTGTGTGTGTGTACACTGTGTATATACTGTATGTGTGGCCGAGCACCCAGCACGAGGGCGGCTGAGCCAGCATGTGTATATACTATATACCTATATATATATATATACTATATATATATATATATATATATATATATATATACTATATATATATATATATATATATATATATATATATATATATATATATATATATATACTATATACTGTCTGTATATACTATATACTGTGTGTATATACTATATACCGTGTGTACACTGTGTATATACTGTGTGTGACTGAGCAGCATGAGGGAGGTGGAGCCAGTGTGTGTATATACTATATACCATGTACTGTGTGCATATACTATATACTGTATGTATATACTATATACCCGTGTGTACAGTGTGTATATACTGTGTGTGTGACCGAGCAGCATGAGGGAGGCGGAGCCAGCGTGTGTATATAATATATACCGCGTGTATACTGTGTATACAGTTAGGTCCAGAAATATTTGGACAGTGACACAATTTTCGCGAGTTGGGCTCTGCATGCCACCACATTGGATTTCAAATGAAACCTCTACAACAGAATTCAAGTGCAGATTGTAACATTTAATTTGAAGGTTTGAACAAAAATATCTGATAGAAATTGTAGGAATTGTACACATTTCTTTACAAACACTCTACATTTTAGGAGATCAAAAGTAATTGGACAAATAAACCAAACCCAAACAAAATATTTTTATTTTCAATATTTTGTTGCGAATCCTTTGGAGGCAATCACTGCCTTAAGTCTGGAACCCATGGACATCACCAAACGCTGGGTTTCCTCCTTCTTAATGCTTTGCCAGGCCTTTACAGCCGCAGCCTTCAGGTCTTGCTTGTTTGTGGGTCTTTCCGTCTTAAGTCTGGATTTGAGCAAGTGAAATGCATGCTCAATTGGGTTAAGATCTGGTGATTGACTTGGCCATTGCAGAATGTTCCACTTTTTTGCACTCATGAACTCCTGGGTAGCTTTGGCTGTATGCTTGGGGTCATTGTCCATCTGTACTATGAAGCGCCGCCCGATCAACTTTGTGGCATTTGGCTGAATCTGGGCTGAAAGTATATCCCGGTACACTTCAGAATTCATCCGGCTACTCTTGTCTGCTGTTATGTCATCAATAAACACAAGTGACCCAGTGCCATTGAAAGCCATGCATGCCCATGCCATCACGTTGCCTCCACCATGTTTTACAGAGGATGTGGTGTGCCTTGGATCATGTGCCGTTCCCTTTCTTCTCCAAACTTTTTTCTTCCCATCATTCTGGTACAGGTTGATGTTTGTCTCATCTGTCCATAGAATACTTTTCCAGAACTGAGCTGGCTTCATGAGGTGTTTTTCAGCAAATTTAACTCTGGCCTGTCTATTTTTGGAATTGATGAATGGTTTGCATCTAGATGTGAACCCTTTGTATTTACTTTCATGGAGTCTTCTCTTTACTGTTGACTTAGAGACAGATACACCTACTTCACTGAGAGTGTTCTGGACTTCAGTTGATGTTGTGAACGGGTTCTTCTTCACCAAAGAAAGTATGCGGCGATCATCCACCACTGTTGTCATCCGTGGACGCCCAGGCCTTTTTGAGTTCCCAAGCTCACCAGTCAATTCCTTTTTTCTCAGAATGTACCCGACTGTTGATTTTGCTACTCCAAGCATGTCTGCTATCTCTCTGATGGATTTTTTTCTTTTTTTTCAGCCTCAGGATGTTCTGCTTCACCTCAATTGAGAGTTCCTTAGACCGCATGTTGTCTGGTCACAGCAACAGCTTCCAAATGCAAAACCACACACCTGTAATCAACCCCAGACCTTTTAACTACTTCATTGATTACAGGTTAACGAGGGAGACGCCTTCAGAGTTAATTGCAGCCCTTAGAGTCCCTTGTCCAATTACTTTTAGTCCCTTTAAAAAGAGGAGGCTATGCATTACAGAGCTATGATTCCTAAACCCTTTCTCCGATTTGGAGGTGAAAACTCTCATATTGCAGCTGGGAGTGTGCACTTTCAGCTCATATTATATATATAATTGTATTTCTGAACATGTTTTTGTAAACAGCTAAAATAACAAAAGTTGTGTCACTGTCCAAATATTTCTGGACCTAACTGTATACTGTGTGTGTGACCGAGCAGCATAAAGGAGGCAGAGCCACCGTGTGAATATAATATATACCGTGTACTGAGTGTATATACTGTGTGTATATACAGTGCCTACAAGTAGTATTCAACCCCCTGCAGATTTAGCAGGTTTACACATTCGGAATTAACTTGGCATTGTGACATTTAGACTGTAGATCAGCCTGGAAGTGTGAAATGCACTGCAGCAAAAAAGAATGTTATTTCTTTTTTATTTTTTTTTTTAAATTGAGAAAAGTTTATTCAGAGGGTCATTTATTATTCAACCTCTCAAACCACTAGAATTCTGTTTGGTTCCCCTAAAGTATTAAGAAGTATTTCAGGCACAAAGAACAATGAGCTTCACATGTTTGGATTAATTATCTCTTTTTCCAGCCTTTTCTGACTAATTAAGACCCTCCCCAAACTTGTGAACAGCACTCATACATGGTCAACATGGGAAAGACAAAGGAGCATTCCAAGGCCATCACAGACAAGATCGTGGAGGGTCACAAGGCTGGCAAGGGGTACAAAACCCTTTCCAAGGAGTTGGGCCTACCTGTCTCCACTGTTGGGAGCATCATCCGGAAGTGGAAGGCTTATGGAACTACTGTTAGCCTTCCACGGCCTGGACAGCCTTTGAAAGTTTCCTCCCGTGCCGAGGCCAGGCTTGTCCGAAGAGTCAAGGCTAACCCAAGGACAACAAGGAAGGAGCTCCGGGAAGATCTCATGGCAGTGCGGACATTGGTTTCAGTCAATACCATAAGTAACGTACTCCACCGCAATGGTCTTCGTTCCAGACGAGCCCGTAAGGTACCTTTACTTTCAAAGCGTCATGTCAAGGCTCGTCTACAGTTTGCTCATGATCACTTGGAGGACTCTGAGACAGACTGGTTCAAGGTTCTCTGGTCTGATGGGACCAAGATCGAGTTCTTTGGTGCCAACCACACACAAGACGTTTGGAGACTGGATGGCACTGCATACAACCCCAAGAATACCATCCCTACAGTCAAGCATGGTGGTGGCAGCATCATGCTGTGGGGCTGTTTCTCAGCCAAGGGGCCTGGCCACCTGGTCCGCATCCATGGGAAGATGGATAGCATGGCCTACCTGGAGATTTTGGCCAAGAACCTCCGCTCTTCCATCAAGGATCTTAATATGGGTCGTCATTTCATCATCCAACAAGACAACGACCCAAAGCACACAGCCAAGAAAACCAAGCCCTGGTTCAAGAGGGAAAAAATCAAGGTGTTGCAGTGGCCTAGTCAGTCTCCTGACCTTAACCCAATTGAAAACTTGTGGAAAGAGCTCAAGATTAAAGTCCACATGAGACACCCAAAGAATCTAGATAACTTGGAGAAGATCTGCATGGAGGAGTGGGCCAAGATAACTCCAGAGACCTGTGCCGGCCTGATCAGGTCTAATAAAAGACGATTATTAGCTGTAATTGCAAACAAGGGTTATTCCACAAAATATTAAACCTAGGGGTTGAATAATAATTGACCCACACTTTTATGTTGAAAATTTATTAAAATTTAACTGAGCAACATAACTTGTTGGTTTGTAAGATTTATGCATCTGTTAATAAAACCTGCTCTTGTTTGAAGTTTGCAGGCTCTATCTTATTTGCATCTTATCAAACCTGCTAAATCTGCAGGGGGTTGAATACTACTTGTAGGCACTGTAAGCATTTTTGTTAGAACACTTAAACGTTGCACATATAAAACACATTTTTAATACTGACGGACGGACGGATGTCTTCAGCTCTCCCACCCAAGCGACCTAGCCCTGATGCTGCCCCTAAGAAGTGGATAGCACCCCTTGACCCCAGTCCAGGTTCAGGCTGCCCGAGCGGGAACGGGTACGGTTTCTCGCACCCGGCTGTCACTTCAGGGGACCCCACGTCTAGGGGGACCCCTGACCCCCGGAGGATGGCCACCGGTCCTGGTGGTGGCTGGGCCCCAGCCTCCTCTGCTGCGGGCCCTTCCTCCAATCTGCCTCTCCGGAGGCGGCAACGGTTTCCATCCCATAAAACTATTTACATGCCCACCAGTTCGTGGGTGGCCTGCCAGTTCTCGGCCATCTCCATGAGTAGTCTCTCATGCAGGTGGTAAACACAGAGAGTCCCTCCGGGGACAACGGCCGGAATAATCAAGTGGACAATCAGATGAAGATCACAGTTGATTAAGGTCATTCAATCACATATTTACATACTTAACATATGACACCCCTAAATGGTAGTTTCCATGTACCTAAGCGGGGTTGGCCTAGGTTGGGGCGTGTGGACCTTCTGGGGCCAATGCTATCAGTGGAGGGCAAGGGGACAGAAGAGACAGGCCGCTCCTCTTCACGCCTACTGTGTGGGGCCGGCGGAGACTCAGGGGGACTGGGTACAGGTGCAGCCCTGGGCACTGGTTCACTGGCGGTTACTTCCGTCTCCTTTTCCTCCACGGGTTGTGGGAACATTATTACCAGAATAAGCACCGCGCCGTTCTGTGTAGGCCAGTCCGCTGGGAAATCACCCATTACTGTGTGGATCACCTCTTTCTCTTTCTCCCCAGTTGGTCTGGGGGTTGGAACTTCAGCTGCCACCTTCAACGGCGATGGGCACCTCTTCAGGTGGTCCCTGGACACCGTGGCTGAAGTCTTCCCCTGGTCACAACTAATCTGGTAGGCCTTCTCATTTTCCCATTCAGTGGGTTGTATGACATACGGGGTCTTTTCCCACAGGTCATCAAGCTTATGGGTTCTTCTTTTTCGTTTCAGCACTACATCTCCAGGTTTAAAAGGGCCAGCTGGAGCCCACTTGTTGAAGTACTGTTCCTGCTGTTCCCGGCTCCGACACAGGTTCCTCTCTACGTACTCCTGGACCTGTCAGTACTGCGCTCTCCGCCGAGTGTCCCACCCAGCAGTCGAAGGGACGGCTTCTGGAGCTTGCAAGCCCATTTCTAGGTCCACCGGCAACCGGCCTGGCCGAGCTCTCATCAAATACTCTGGTGTACATTTGGTAGAGCTGGAAGGGATGTTATTGTACATATCAACCAGGTCAGGCAGCTTTTCTGGCCACAGGCTCCGCTCTTCCTGCGGTAACGTCTTGAGGAGACCCAGGACCAGATGGTTCATCTTTTCACACATGCCATTAGTCTGGGCATGGTAAGGCGTGGTCCGAATCTTCTTGCAGCCGTACAACTGGCAGAATTCTTGAAACACCTCCGCTTCAAAGCCGGGCCCCGGTTGGTAAGCACCCTCTCCGGGTACCAGTGCGGTCGGCAGAAATAGGGCGGGAATGCTCTAGCGGTGGTATGGCTGGTCAGGTCCTTGACGGGGACAACCACCATGAATCTCAAATAGTGGTCTACAATGGTCAGGGCGTAGGTGTACCCACTTCGGCTAGGGGTGACTTTAACGTGGTCGAGGGCGACCAACTCCAGCGGCTGATGAGTGATGATTGGGCGTAGAGGGGCCTTCTGGCTGGCCTCATCCCTTCTTCTCAGTGCACAGGGACCACACTCTCGGCACCAGGCCTCCACAGACTCCCGCATCCCACTCCAATAGAACCGCTCTCTCAACAGCATCTCCAGCTTTTTCCACCCAAAGTGCCCGGCACCGTCATGGTAAGCCCGTAGAACTGTGGGCACACTAGCCTGTGGAACCACCAGCTGACGAACTTTCTCATGGGTCTTTGGGTTGATCAGTTCCCGATACAGTTTCCCCTGGTCCAGATGCAGCCGAGCTCGTTCTTTCTACAGCCGTTGGGCCTCAGGTGGGGCAGCAGGGTCCAGTCTAGTGGAACCTTGTTCAATCATGGTCTTGACCACTTGGACGGCGGGCGCTTGGTCTTGGGCTTCTTCTGACTGGGCAGCGGGTACAGGTTTGCCTGCTGCTGCTTGACATGCAACTGTTTTACTGGTGGCCGGTGAAATGCAGGCAGCTCGATTTCTTCGAGATCATCGCCTTCCAGACCCTCATCTGATAGGTGGGGCATCCGGGATAGCGCATCCGCGTTGGTGTTCTTGTGGCCAGCTCAGTACTTGATCGTGAAGTCATAATTAGGCAGCCTGGCCACCCACCGCTGCTGCTCCAGCGCGCCCAGCTTGGCCGTGTCCAGATGGGTTAGCAGATTATTGTCCGTATAGGTGGTGAACTTAGTGGCTGCGAAGTAATGGCGGAATCGCTCAGTAATGGCCCACACCAGTGCTAGGAACTCAAGCTTAAAGGAGCTGTAATTTTCAGCGTTCCTCTCCGTGGACCGGAAATTTCTGCTGGCGTAGGCGATCACTTTTTCCCTTCCGTTCTGGACCTGGGACAGGACGACTCCCAAGCCTACATTACTGGCATCGGTGTAGAGGATGAATGGGAGATTATAGTCGGGATACGCCAGGATTTTTTCCCCTGTCAAGGCCGTCTTCAGCTGGTGGAAGGACTCTTCGTGCTTCGCTTCCCATGCCAACGGGGTTCCAGAGGGCCTACCACCCTTGGTCTGTCCCACAAGGAGGTCTTGCATGGGGGCGGCCATCTTCGTATACCCCTTAATAAAGCGACGATAGTAGCCCACCAGGCCCAGGAACTGTCTCACCTCTCTCACCGTGGTCGGTCTTGGCCAGTCCTGAATGGCAGTGATCTTCTCAGGATCTGGGGCGACGCCTTCCGCGCCCACCACGTGTTCGAGGTACTGCACCCTGGGTTTCAGTAGGTGGCACTTAGAGGGCTTCAATTTCATCCCATATGTGGCTAGGGACACGAACACTTCAGCTAGATGTTCCAGATGGGCCTCGTACGTCTGGGAGTACACGATCACATCGTCCAGGTACAGTAGGACCGTTTTGAAGTTGAGATGTCCCAAGCAGCACTCCATTAGCCGTTGGAAGGTTCCAGGGTTATTGCACAGCCCGAACGGCATGCTGTTAAACTCACAGAGTCCCATGGGAGTGGCAAATGCTGTCTTCTCACGGTCCTCTGGCGCAACCGCCACCTGCCAGTACCCACTGGTGAGGTCGAGGGTAGTGAAGAAGTTAGCAGTTCTCAGTGCAGCCAGCGACTCTTCGATACGGGGGAGAGGATAGGCATCTTTATGCGTGATCTGGTTGATCTTCCGGTAATCCACACACATTCTCATGGTGCCGTCCTTCTTCTTTACCAGCACCAGTGGGGCTGCCCAGGGACTACAACTATCCCGAATGACCCCCGCCTCCTTCATGTTCCTCAACATGTCTTTAGGGCATTGATAGTGTGCTGGCGAAATGGGCCTATACCTCTCTTTGATGGGTGGGTGTAGGCCTGTAGGGATATGGTGTTGAATTCCCTTAATCCTCCCGAAATCTAATGGGTGCTTGCTGAAAACTTGCTCATACTCTTGCACTACCCGGTATACCCCCTCTTTGTGATGCGTGGGTGAGGTTTCAGTACCTACGTGTAGTTCCTGGCACCACCCCTCTAACTGTGCAGAGGGTGTATGGTTTCTGGCAGGGAATGCCGAGGTAGGAGGGACAGCTTCGTGAATGGTGTGAGGGTCTAAGGTGGGCAACTTGGCGAGGGTAGCATAATGGGGGAGCCTGACTTCCTCCTCTCCACAATTCAGCACTCTTACAGGCACTCTCCCCTTTTTAACGTCAACCACCCCTCTGGCCGCCATCACCGTGGGCCAGTGTTCAGAAGGCATGGGTTACACCATCGCCAGTTAGTCGCGCCCCTGGGGGCCTACTGCTGCCCTGCACCAGATCATCATTTCACTTCGGGGTGGCACTACCAAGGGGGCCACATCCATCACTCTCACCCCACCAATCTCTCCGCCAGTCGAGCTCACTTGCTGCCGATACAGAAGGGCCCGGATCTCACGCTGCACAGCCCTCTGCTGGCCTCCTCCTGCTGTGGCGGCCAGCTGCTCCAACAGATTCAGCACCTCACTCATACAATGCTCCATCACGTTGGTCCCCAAGATTACTTTCGGGGTGTGATCACTGGGTTCATTCATTACCACAATCATCCCTTGATTCTTTAACTCCGCACGTCCCACAGTCAGGGTCACTTGCTTGTAGCCCAACTGGGTTAGCGGGAGTCCATTGGCTGCGATCAGGGTCAGGCTATCATCAGAGGGGGCAAGTTCGTCAGTGCCCCAATACTGCTGGTACAGTGTATATGGTATAGTGGTTACCTGTGATCCTGTGTCCAAGAGGGCCATGAGCGGGATGCCGTCCACTGCCAAGGGGAGGATGGGGCGAGCTCCGACGTACCGGTCTCGCCAATCAGGGGGGCCGTTGGTGTCTACTCCTGAGGATTGGCCCTTGGCCCCAGGGGTTGCTCGTTTAACGGGCACCGCCTAGAGTAGTGGCCAGTAGTAGTGGCTTGCTGCACCTGTAACAGATAGGAGGCCCATACCGTGAGTCATTGGTCCTTCTCCGCTGCATCCACGGGACGTCCTCCGGGCTGTCGGCGAGCTGGATCCCTCCTGGGGGCTTGACTCTCGTCGGAAGCTGGAGTGCAGCGAGGATCTTGGCTAGGTCTCCATCCATGCGGCGGACCTTGGCTGCTATTTCCTCCATCATCCCGATGGGTGCTGCAGGAGCCGGTAGAGCCGGGGATGGAGGCGCCACCATGATAGAAGTGGTCTCAGCCGGCCACGGGGCCACCTCAGGAGCGTCTGGCGCTGGGGCCTGCAGGGCCTTGCTGGTCCGATCTTTCAGTATTGCAAAGTCCAGATTGGGGTGTTCCAAGGCCCACAGCCGCAGCTGCTTGCGGTCTTCCACGGACCCCAGCTCCTGCAGGAATTGCTCTACTAGCATCTTATTACTGTCCACATCATTGATAGTGTCCACCCACTTCAGCGTATGGAGGGTCGTTTGCAGGCGCAGGGCATAGTCTCTTACATTGTCCGCAGGCCGTTGTCGGCACTGATAAAACTGAATCCTCAGCTCCGCTTCGGTGCGGGTCTCAAAAGCGATTTGTAGTTTTTCGAAAATGGTAGTCACCGAGGCCCGGTCCGCGTTGGTCCAGGTCTCCGCCTCCTGCTCAGCTGCGTCGGTTAGCTGCCCTAGCACTACCGCTGCCCGTTGTCTATCAGCCAAGGGATATAAATCGAGGACCGGGCTAATCTTTTTCCGGAACACCTGCAGAGCATCAGGCTTCCCATCGTACTGCGGTAGCCAGGTAGCACCGGGCACATAGGGCAGGGAGAACGGCATCACCTTGCTGACCGCTGGACCCGCGGTCCCCCCGCTCCTTCGACCGGAGCAGGGGCTACCCCGTCTCCAACTATGGGTGCGGCGGGAGCCGCAACCGCCACTCCTCCAACAGCTCCGTCGGGCACAGACATCTTTTTCCCGTCCCCTCTTGGTTCTCTTTAGCACTTCCGTTTGTTGGGGGCAGGGCTTCGCTTTCGCGCCTTCCCTGCTCGGAGAAGACGCTCGAGCGGGAGATTTTCGCGCCAAGATTGCGGCGCTTCAAAATTTTCGGCCGGACACCGCCGGCGGAGATCACAAGGCGCACTTCTACTGGTAAGTAGAGGGGTTCTATCCTGTTGGTGACGCCAAGTTGTCGCGGGCGGGGAGGACGCCGCCGCTGCGCGCTCGCTAACGCTCGGGTCCGGCGCTGCTGCAGCTGCTACTCGGTGGCTCGAGCGGTGGGCCGGATCCGGGGACTCGAGCGGCGCTCCTCGCCCGTGAGTGAAAGGGGTGGTTGGTTTGGGGGATTTAGTCCGTGACGCCACCCACGGGTCGTGGTGAAGATTGGCACCACCGCTGCTGGTGACGGGGATCCCGGGAGCGATGGTAGGGAGCAGCTGGGATGTTGTTTTTCCCCTCCGTGGGTAGGGGTCGGTGGTCCCGGGGCCCGGTAATGTGATGGGGATGCTAAGTTGGTGAGGTGCAGGGTTGCAGGGACAGCGCGGCTCGGTGCCAGATGGCACGGGTGTACTCACTCAGTAAGAGATGCACAAAGTCCTCGGTAAACCAAACGGCTGGATGGACGGGTCCCGCAGCTGGCTGCAGTGTCTATCCCCGGACAGGTGATGGCGGCTGTCTTTCCCTGCACCTTGATGTACTTGATTGACTACGATGGATCCCCAATGGTAGTCCGCTCCCCGGTGTATGGATGCCGGAGGAGCTCGTTTGCCTGCAGGCGCTGGCCCTTGGGTCTCTAGCCTTAGGCGGTAGCTGAATACCCTCACGGTGTGGGCGGTTGCCTTCTATCGGGTCTTTGGCTGTTAGGAAACCCCTGGGGTTCTGGTCACACTCGGATTTGACTATTGTTGGCGGCTCCAAGCCTGGTCGGGGTCCGATGGCCCTGCCTGTGTGTGCTGGCTTAACTTCGCTCCCCGGCCGGTACCGGCGGGCCAACGCCCGACCCCTGTTCTACGGTTCCGCGTTGCTTCACCACTCCTGCAGACGGCCACCACCGTCTGCCAACCTTGCTGTCAGTGCCTGGGCCACAAACCCAGACACCCAAGTGTTTACTCCTTTCACTTCCACCTCCTGGACTAAAGTGTCACTTTTCCCGCCTCCAGGCCTGTGAACTCCTCAATGGGTGGGGCCAACCGCTTGGCTCCGCCCCACCTGGTGTGGACATCAGACACTGGAGCGAGGCAACAAACGTTTTGTTTGGCTGGTGTCACTGTCTAATGGGGGTGGGTGTTATGATCCGGAACCATGGAAGACCACCACAAATTATTGGTAAAAGGTGACAAGAGCATTGGCAACTAATCTGGCCGCCATCCCCATCACCATTTGGCACTCTTCACTCTAGAGAACAGATCAGACATCAGAGGCAAAGGGTACTGATATTTGACCGTAATTTTATTAAGAAGACGGTAATCAATACAAGGCCTCAACGAACCATCTTTCTTAGCAACAAAGAATTGCATTGGCAACTAATCTGGCCGCCATCCCCTTACTAACCATCACAACTAGAAGTAGCTGAGGGGTGAACCAACATCCTATGCACCGCGAACCCAGCCGGAGAACTAACTATCTTAAAGGAAGGAGAGATGAATAACTCTCTGCCTCAGAAAATAGACAAGAATAGCAAGCCCCCCACATTCAAAGACTGGGGTGATATAGGAAAAACACAATACACAGATAGATGACAGGATTAGCAAAATGTGAGGCCCCCACTGACTAAAATAGGAAAGGACAAGAAAGGGACTGATGGTGGCCAGAGAAAAACCCTGCAAAATTCCAAATTCCTGATAGTACAAAAAGGCCCTCAGATCGCACGATCTGAACTCCGTCCTATACCAGGTGCTTTTGTCATACCAATGAACAGAAAACAAGAATCATAACAAATTCAACAAGCCACAAACACATGGACCCAAAGGAGCTATACTCCAAACAGAATTGCAAGGAGTTCCCCAGCCAAGCAACTTAGGGGAAAAATCCCTGCATGCAAATAAACTGAAAACAACCACAGAAAATGACAAACCCAGATAAGAGCAAAAGAACCAAACAATAAATAAAGAGCAAGCACTTATCTGGGGTAGATGTGGTATGGAGCAGAATGAAGCAGGCTGGTGATACAAAGAACAACTGACATCCGGCACAACTTGCTATCAGACCAGGATTTAAATAAGCAGAGAGTTAGCAAAGGAAACGCCCATTGCACAACACACCTGGTCCAAGTCCAAACAATTCCTGGCCACCAGAGGGAGCCTCCCAGCAGCCAAAACATAACTAACATTCACAACAGTACCCCCCCCTTGAGGAGGGGTCACCAAACCCTCACCAACGCCACTGGGTCGCTCGGGTTGAGCATGATGGAAGGTGCGAACCAAGCTGTCCGCATGAATGTCAGAAGCCACGACCCAAGAGTTATCCTCCTGCCCATAACCCTTCCATTTCACAAGGTACTGAAGCTGACGCCTACTGCGACGGGAATCCAGAATTTTTTCAACCTCATACTCCAGATCCCCTTGTACCAAAACAGGGTCAGGAGGCGCTGCTGCAGGAACTGTTGGCTCCACATGTTTCTTCAACAAGGACTTATGGAAGACATTGTGAATCTTAAATGACGCAGGCAGAGTCAAACGGAAAGATACAGGGTTGATAATCTCTGAAATCTTATAAGGTCCAATAAATCTGGGCTTAAATTTAGGAGATGGAACTCTCATAGGAATATTTTTAGAGGACAACCACACCCTGTCCCCTACTTTAAACCGGGGACCAACAGTCCGACGCCGGTTGGCAAAATTTTGGGTAGTTTCTTTGGACTGAAACAATTTATCCACTACCTGCCCCCAAATCTGCTGCATTCTGTTGACCACCGAATCCACCCCTGGACAGTCAGACGCCTCAAGCTGCCCTGAGAGGAACCTAGGGTGATACCCAATATTGCAGAAAAAGGGAGACACCAATGTGGTAGAGCTAGCTCTATTGTTAAGGGCAAATTCAGTCAAAGGCAAAAACGAAACCCAATCATCCTGATCCGCAGAAACAAAACACCGTAAATAGGTCTCCAGGGTCTGGTTAGCCCTTTCAGTCTGACCGTTGGTCTGAGGATGAAACGCCGAGGAGAAAGACAGCTGAACACCCAATTTGGAGCAAAAAATCCTCCAAAACCTGGATACAAACTGCACCCCTCTCTCAGAAACAATGTTTTCGGGAATACCATGCAAACGAACAACATGTTGGAAAAACAAAGGCACCAACTCTTATGAAGACGGCAACTTAGATAGAGGAACCAAGTGAACCATCTTGGAGAATCTGTCACAAATCACCCAAATCAAAGTCATTTTCTAAGAGACGGGAAGCTCTGAAATAAAATCCATAGAGATGTGCGTCCAAGGTTTCTTAGGTACTGGCAAAGGCAATAATAGCCCACTAGAATGTGAACAAAAGGGCTTGGACCTAGAACAAACTCCACACGACTGCAAAAAATGATGGACATCCCGGGACAAGGAAGGCCACCAAAAAGAGCATCTCATAAGATCCCGAGTACCAAAAATGCCAGGATGACCTGCCAAAACAGAGCAATGAACCTCAGAGACAACTCGGTCTCTCCACTGGTCTGGGACAAACAGTTTCCCTGTAGGACATCTCTCAGGTTTATCCCCCTGAAATTCCGCCAGTGCCAACTGCAGATCAGGCGAAATAGCCGAGAAAACTACACCATCATTCAGGATAGTAGACGGCTCGACAACCTCCAGAGTCAGCGCAGAAACTCCTGGAAAGGGCATCGGCCTTAACATTCTTGGTGCCCGGCAACAAAGAGACCACAAAATTCAACCGGGTAAAAAACAAAGCCCACCTGGCCTGGCGAGGATTCAACCTCTTGGCAGATTCCAGATAGATGAGATTCTTGTGGTCCGTAAGCACCACAACTTGATGCCTAGCCCCCTCCAACCAATGCCTCCACTCTTCAAATGCTCACTTCATAGCCAATAATTCCTGGTTCCCCACATCATAATTCCGTTCAGAAGGAGCAAACTTCCGAGAGAAAAAGGCACAGGGCTTAAGTGTACCCGAAGTAGCGTCTCATTGAGACAGAACAGCACCTGCTCCGATCTCTGAGGCATCGATCTCAACTTGAAATGGTTGAGACACATCAGGTTGCTGCAGGACTGGGGCAGAAGTGAATCACCTTTTAAGCTCCTGGAAGGCCACAATTGCCTCTGGGGTCCAATGCTCAGCATCAGCTCCCTTCTTTGTCAAATTTGTCAGAGGTTTGACAATGGCAGAAAAATTGGCTATAAATTTACGGTAAAAATTAGCAAACTCCAAAAACCGCTGCAGGGATTTTAGAGAAGTCGGTTGCACCCAGTCGTAAATAGCCTGAACCTTAACGGGGTCCATTTCGATAGCGGAGGGAGACAAGATGAAGCCCAAAAAGGAATTCCTTTGCACCCCAAATAGGCACTTTGACCCCTTAACGTACAGTGTGCATGATCCTTAAGTATCTGAAAAACAGCCCGTACTTGCCCAACATGAGAGTCCCAATCATCAGAAAAAATCAAGATGTCATCCAAGTACACAATCAAAAATTTACCAATAAGGTCCCGAAAAATATCATTCATGAAGGCCTGGAAGACGGAGGGTGCATTAGTGAGCCCAAAAGGCATCACTAGGTACTCAAAATGCCCCTCAGGAGTATTAAAAGCCGTCTTCCATTCATCACCCTCCTTAATACGGATGAGATTATACACACCCTTGAGATCCAGTTTCGTAAACCATTTGGCACTCTTCACTCTAGAGAACAGATCAGACATCAGAGGCAAAGGGTACTGATATTTGACCGTAATTTTATTAAGAAGACGGTAATCAATACAAGGCCTCAACGAACCATCTTTCTTAGCAACAAAGAATTGCATTGGCAACTAATCTGGCCGCCATCCCCTTACTAACCATCACAACTAGAAGTAGCTGAGGGGTGAACCAACATCCTATGCCCCGCTTACCCAGCCGGAGAACTAACTATCTTAAAGGAAGGAGAGATGAATAACTCTCTGCCTCAGAAAATAGACAAGAATAGCAAGCCCCCCACATTCAAAGACTGGGGTGATATAGGAAAAACACAATGCACAGATAGATGACAGGATTAGCAAAATGTGATGCCCCCACTGACTAAAATAGGAAAGGACAGGAAAGGGACTGATGGTGGCCAGAGAAAAACCCTGCAAAATTCCAAATTCCTGATAGTACAAAAAGGCCCTCAGATCGCACGATCTGAACTCCGTCCTATACCAGGTGCTTTTGTCATACCAATGAACAGAAAACAAGAATCATAACAAATTCAACAAGCCACAAACACATGGACCCAAAGGAGCTATACTCCAAACAGAACTGCAAGGAGTTCCCCAGCCAAGCAACTTAGGGGAAAAATCCCTGCATGCAAATAAACTGAAAACAACCACAGAAAATGACAAACCCAGATAAGAGCAAAAGAACCAAACAATAAATAAAGAGTAAGCACTTATCTGGGGGAGATGTGGTATGGAGCAGAATGAAGCAGGCTGGTGATACAAAGAACAACTGACATCCAGCACAACTTGCTATCAGACCAGGATTTAAATAAGCAGAGAGTTAGCAAAGGAAACGCCCATTGCACAACACACCTGGTCCAAGTCCAAGCAATTCCTGGCCACCAGAGGGAGCCTCCCAGCAGCCAAAACATAACTAACATTCACAACAGGTGGGGGTGTTTGCGTGTTATCTGTGATGACCTGGCTAGTCCAAGGCGCCACAGATACACTGGACCGTGCACCGGACTCCTATGGAGGAGCAACCAAGAGCTAACCCCTGTACAGGGACTGTCTGGTCACCCCACCAGAGGGCCTAAATGCACAGTAGCCGGAACACAGGAGTGCAAGAGTCCAAAGGGATCCGTAAGGCAGAGGGACGACTGGGACCAGGTTCAGGTGCCGCGTAGGAATAGCAGACGGGATCCAGGTCCCGTGAGACTTGCAGGCTGAAGCACCAGGTAGAGTCAGGAATCAGTGACGGGTGCAGGCAGACTAGAGATGGCAGTATCCTCAGTACACAGTCACCAGACACTTCCTGGAAGAACCAAGTCAGGACCAGCGGACGGACTCTGCGGATGAGACAGTGTTAGTAATAAGACCAAGCACAAGGGGTTCTGAGCACCTAGCTTAGAGAACACGTTGATCAGGCGCTGCCCACATGGACAGGGAAGTCTTATATACCCTGTCCCTGTAACATGTCATATCCTGCTTCAGTAGTGCTAGGCCTATAAGACTAGGTGAGTGAACGTGGCCCCACCCTATACACATGCATGTGCCTAAGAATCAGAGTCAGACACAAGAGACCAGGGACAGGACGCAGGAGAGCACAAGCGGGAGCGGCAGCCGTGACCGGTGGGCACGTGGACTGGATCAGTGGGTAAGGAGCGGTGTCGTGATGGTGGGAGCGTAACATGTATACTATATACTGTGTGTATATACTGTGTGTGTGACCAAGCAGCATGAAGGAGGCTGAGCCAGTGTGTGTATATACTATATACCATGTACTGTGTGCATATACTATATACTGTATGTATATACTATATACCGGTGTATAGCCAGTCTGTGTATATACTATATACCATATGTACTATGTGTATTTACTATATGTGTGACCGAGCAGCATGAGGGAGGAAGAGCCAGTGTGTGTATACTATATACAGTGTGTACTGTATGCATATACCGTGTGTGTGACCGAGCAGCATGAAGGAGGCGGAGCCAGTGTGTGTATATACTATATACCATGTGTACTGTGTGTATATACTGTGTGTGACCGAGCAGCATGACTGCAGCGGAGCCACTGTGTATATATACTATATACTGTATGTGTGGCGCCCTGGACTAGCCAGGTAGCCACAGACAAAAAACACACACACCCCCACCCCCCAGAGAGTTACATTAGTCAGACAAAAACCCTTGTTGCCTCCTTCCAGGGTCTGATGTCCACACCAGGTGGGGCGGAGCCAGGCGGTTGGCCCCACCCACCGAGGAGTTCACAGGCCTGGAGGCGGGAAAAGCAGTAGATCAGTTCAGGAGGTGAAAGTGAGAGGTCACAAACTGCGAGTGTCTGGGTTGGAGCTCAGGCACTGACAGCAAGGTTGGCAGACGGTGGGGCCATCTGCAGGAGTTGGTGGAACTCCGCAGAGCCGTAAGGACCGGGGTCAGGCGTCGGCCCGCCGGTACTGGACCGGGGAACGGAGTGAACCTAAGCACACAGGCAGGGTCAGATGGCATGGTCAGATGGGTCAGAGTGTGACAGGAACCCCAGGGGTTTCCTAACAACCAAGTCCCGATTGAAGGCAACCGTCCGCACCATGAGGATATACAGCCACCGCCACCGACTAGAGATCCAAGGGCCAGCGCCTGCGGGCAAAAGGGGCTCCTCCGGCACCTATACGACGGGAAGCGGACTACCGTTGGGAAGCCAGCGGAGTCAACACAGTACACAAAGGTGCAGGGAAAGACAGCCACCATCACCTGTCCGGGGATAGACACTGCAGCCGGCCACGGGACCCGTCCATCCAGCCATTTGGTTTACCGGAGACTTTGTGCATTTGTTGCTGAGTGAGTACACCAGTGCCATCTGGCACCGCGCCGCGCTGTCCCTGCAACCCTGCACCTCACCAACCCTGCCTCCCCGTCACACCACCGGGCCCCGGGACCACCAACCTCTACCCACGGAGGGGGAAAACAACATCCCAGCTGCTCACTACCATCGCTCCCGGGATCCCCGTCACCAGCAGCGGTGGTGCCCATCTTCACCACAACCCGTGGGTGGTGTCACGGACTAAATCCCCAAACAAACCACCCCCTTTTCACTCACGGGCGAGGAGTGCCGTTCGAGTCCCCGGGTTCGGCCCACCGCTCAAGCCACCGAGCAGCATCAGCAGAAGCCCTGGACCCGAGCGTGGCGAGCAGCGCCCCACCGCCCGCGACATATGTACTGTATATACTGTGTGTACACATGTACCACCTCAGCATCAGCAGCCAAGACTGCTCGGATCCGGATCCGCGGTGGCTCGAGGGGTCTCCGGACCTGGGAGGGGTCGTGCGGCCACTCGAAATAAAAGGGGGTATTTACGGGCGGTTTTGTGTTTAGAGTTCGTGACGCCACCCACAGTGTGTGGTAAGGTGAGTACCACCGCTGCTGTTGGGAGCGCTCGGTGGTGATGGGATGGCAGCTAGGTGTTAACCCCTCCATGGATAGGGGAATGCCCCGGGGCTCAGTGATGGTAGTAAGGGGATACCGTTGGGGAGGAAAGGGTTACTGCGTACTCACTCAGTCAAATAACGCTGACACCAACAACTTGTAAACCGAAATTCTGAGCACCGCTGCAGCAGGGAGAGAGCAGACCTGGATCCTGTGCCCGATGGTGTTGCTTATTAGCCTTTGACCTTTCCCTTGGCACGTTCTTTACTAGTTGGCCCCTGTAGTATAGAACTAGTTGGGTCCCGCTCACCCGTATGGCTAACGGAGTGAGCTTGCTCTCAGGGTTCACGCTTGGGATTTTCTGGACTATGTATTGGGAAAGTCCTATCCCCCTCGTTGTGCTAGTACCCCGATTTTGGAGCGGGTGGAGAACGATTCCTGAAGACTTCGTCCTCGTCGGGTGAATTACCAGGATGCTTGAAACTACTTCCTGGCCTATGGTCCACGTGCCCCGTCGTGCCCTGGCCCCTGCCTGGAGATGGCACAAGGCTGCCGGCTGCCCTCCTCGGCAGTTCTGTGCCCCTTGACACGATCCCCTGTGACCGGGGTTCCAGCTCCTACCAGGCCAAGACCAACGTCTGCCACCTAGTAACCAAGGAGCCAAGCTCCTGACCTTCTCCAACTGACTTGTGACCTCTCCTCACGAGAGTCACCACACAACTGACTGCTCCTGACACTCCTGACCCTCCCTAACCAGCTCCCCAAGTGGGCGGCCCTATTCCCTTCAGGCTACCCAATGGTGTGTCTGGTGGGTGTGGTGCAGAGTTTTTCAAGGATTTCGATTAGCTTGTTCTTAGCAACACCAACGGCCAGGGGCCCGTAACCAAGGAGGATTGGATACCGTGCAGAAGGGCAGATTGCACAATATCCTGTGACGACCTGATAGGCCAGGGCGTTTCACACACACACACACACACACACACAATGCTCTGCTGTATGCACACACACACACAAAATACTCTGCTGCATGCAGACACACACACAAAATGCTCTGCTGCATACAAACATATACACACAAAATGCTTTGCTGCATACACACACAAAATGATCTGCTGCGCACACACACACAAACACACATTCGCACACACACAATGCTCTGCTGCATACACACACAAAATGCTCTGCTTCACACACACACACACAAAATGCTCTGCTGCACACACACACACAAAATGCTCTGCTGCATACACACACAAAATGCTCTGCATACACAAACACAAAATGCTCTGCTGCTTACACACACACAAAATTCTCTGCTGCATAGACACACACAAAATGCTTTGCTGCATACACACACACAAAATGCTCTGCTGCATACACACACACACAAAATGCTCTGCTGCATACACACACACACACATAAAATGCTCTGCTGCATACACACACAAAATGATCTGCTGCATACACACACAAAATGCTCTGCTGCATGTACACATGCACAAAATGCTGTGCTGCATAGACACACACAAAATACTCTGTTGCATACACACACAATGCTCTGCTGAATACACACAAAATGCTCTGCTGCATGCACACACAAAATGCTCTGCTGCATAGACACACACAAAATGCTCTGCTGCATACACACACAATGCTCTGCTGCATTCATGCTGGCAGCAGGGGGTGTTATTGGAGACGGTAACGGTGGAGGGAGGGGATAGGGGAGGTGGCCCGGCGCCCCGTACTCACACATCCCGGCGGTTGACTGGGGGAAAGTGGAGCAAACAGCATATGCTGTGTGTTCCACAAACATGGCGCTGATCTCCTCACTCTGCTGTGATCTGGACAGCCCAGGGGGCACGTCCATGTCACAGCAGGGAGCTCTCATGTATTAAGTATAGCGTCGCACCCTGACCACGGTCTTCTATGCCCTGGGCGCTGCCATAAAGGAGATGAGTAACTGTCATTATGTGACGCCCTGGCAATATCAGGTTGTCACAGGAGACTGCATCCATCTTCCAGATGCAGGACTCTCTCCTCCGTGTCCTACCAATATAACCCCACACAAGTACATACACCAGCCACAAAAGCCTAGTCACCCCCGCAAGGACAACAGGGACACACCAATGGGTGGGGCCAGGCAGATGGTGATGCCCACCTAGGGGTTCTGAGGTGTGAGGGGAGGGAACAAAACAGAAAAGAGTGAGACAGTGGAAGTGAGAGGAGTGAAGTGGTAGTTGGGGGTTGTAGCTCCCGGACTACCGGACTACCTGAGCTGACTAGGTGGCAGACGGCAGAGCAGGGCCACAGGCGACGGAGATCCGGTCACGGGAGACCTTAAGTGGACTGGGGCAGGGTTGTAGCCCGCCGGTGCCGACAGCTGGAATCCAGTCTGGAGGCCGTGCACAGTTGGGGTACCTGGACCCTAGGGTGAGGACAGCTTCAAGCACCTTTTCAATCAACCAGCAGGGGACATGATTCCAAGTCTTGTCCCACCAGCAGCCGAGATAGAGCAATACGGAAGCCCAATGCGGGGGATAGGGCGTCTGCAAGTGCCTGCAAGATTCCCAAGGGTCATATCTCACGGGCCACAGCTCCCACAACAAAGACACTGGGAGTGGACTTTTCCCGTTTCAGGTGGACTACAGTAGTCAACACACAAGACAACAACACAGAAGTGCAGGAGGAAGGGCCCCTGTCCTGTCTACCGGTATGCGGGACCGAGCACACCCCTCCGGAGGCTACCGGTATCTGGCACTTGGTTTACTACTTGGACTCTGTGGGACTTTATTCCAATAGTGAGTACACCGGTATCATCCGGTCCATCCCCGCAGACTGCGCCTCAGCACTCCACTCCATCCACACCTGGGCCCTGGGACAGCACCTCCCCTACCCGTGGAGGGGATACCATCCTGCTGCCTCGCTCCATCAGCCCCTTGCACCCCATACCATCACCGCAACCCACGGGTGGCGTCACTGACAAACTCTCCCCTGTAAATAACTGCTTTATTCAGTTGTGGGGCGGCGGGCTGCTGCACGAGCCCCAGGTCCGGCTTGCCACTCGAGCCACAGCCATGATCCCGGATCCGAGCATCTCGAGCGGCCCCTTTGTCGTGGTCTGTGCCCCCGCCCGCGACAGTTACTCACAACAAATCCAAACAGCAGCCTCCAGTGCTTCAGTAAAACTAGAATTAAATAAAAACTAAATAAAAAGTGAGTCTAATTTTGTATTAAAAATACTAGATTTCATAATCACTATTATTAATGCAAAATAAAAAAAGCGGCACCTTCCCTTTAAATATAGAGCAGTACATCTGTAATTCATGACACCATTAATGAAATGTATCTTCCGACACCAGCAACACTAATGCGGCCTCATATAAGGACAACTGCCACCACCGTGTTTCACTATAGGCACCATGCATTTTTCTTTGCTCTCTTCAGCTCTCCGACACCATATGATTTTGAAGCCATCAGTACCAAAACATTTATCTTGGTTTAATCACTCCTAGTAGAGGATAGAGTCCAAGTAGTTTTCCAGGGCACCGACCCCCTCTGTCAGGTAGTGTACAGGAAGGTATATTGCATAAGGGTCAGCCATCTTCTTTCCTGTGCACTTTAGTTTGTGTTAAACCAAAAGCAGCATGAATCAGACATTGGCTGCATCATTGGAACGTGTATGGTTTAGCCTCAAACATTTCTTGTTTCAGAGACTTTAAAACTCGGTGTGCTACTCTGCTCCTCATATGACTAGTCCAAGAGGCAGGTCACCAGTGGCATACCAACAATTATATAGACACACATGCATATTTACAAAAAAGGAGCTGTTCTTGGTCATTCATTTTAAGTCTAGGATATATTTTTGAGCAGAACACAGCTTTCTGGAAGGAGTTTCACTGATTATTTTAATATGTCTGTATCCACCTATCGTATTATTGTGGATTTTCCCTCAAAGAATACCTGTGATAATATCTCGCTAGGTGGACACAGCATGGGTACCTGCAATGCCCTCTTTAGATCCACCTTTTTGTTCAAGCTATGGTTTAACAGTTACTGCACTATTACAGGCAGACCTCAAATTATATTTTAAGTTTATGTCAGTGCAAGGAATAGAAAGCTTTGCATCAGCTAATTGAACCTTTGATTCTTATGAAGAAGTATTAGTAAATTAATTTGTATACATGTTAACCTTTTTGAAATAAAAAAATGGTACTCAAAAGGACATTCATGCATTTTGATCAAACTACTTTGTCTACAGTAATGTATTTATTAAATCATTGGAAGCCAAAGTACTCTTATCTACTAACTACTCTTGTTGTTTAAAACAGGGTAAAGAAGAGATCAGACCTAATCGGTGCCTTTAAACTTGATCCAGTTTACCTTCAATATGATCAACAAGAATCAGGTGAGTAAATCCATCAAGCACTTTATAATTTAGCAGCCAATTTTAGCAATGTTTTAGAATGTGCTTCTGGATAACAGTGGGTTTATATAGTTAGTATGATTAAAAACAGACAGATGTCCATTAAGTTCAACTAAGGGTACTGTCACACTTTAGCGACACTCCAGCGATCCCACCAGCGATCTGACCTGGTCAGGATCACTGGTGCGTTGCTACATTGTCGCTGGTGAGCTGTCAATCAGGCAGATCTCACCAGAGACCAGTGACCAGCCCCCAGCCATCAGCAACGCGTGGAAGTGATGCTGCGCTTGGTAGCTAAGGTAAATATCGGGTAACCAAGCACTTGGTTACCCGATATTTACCTTGGTTACCAGCGCACACCGCTTAGCGCTGGCTCCCTGCACTCCTAGTCACAGTACACATCGGGTTAATAAGCAAACCGCTTTGCTTATTTACCCGATGTGTACTCCGGCTACGTGTGCAGGGAGCCAGCACTGGCAGGCTGAGAGCGGCGGACTCTAGTAACCAAGGTAAATATCGGGTAACCAAGCAAAGCACTTCGCTTGGTTACCCGATATTTACCTTGGTTACAGCTTACCGCAGGCTGCCAGAAGCCGGTTCCGTGCTCCCTGTACATTCAGATCTTTGCTCTCTCGCTGTCAAACACAGCGATGTGTGCTTCACAGCGGGAGAGCAATGTCCAAAAAAATGAACCAGCACTGTGTGTAAGCGATCTCACAGCAGGGGCCAGATCGCTGCTCAGTGTCACACACAGCGAGATCGCTAATGAGGTCACTGGTGCATCACAAAAACCATGACTCAGCAGCGATCTCGTTAGCGATCTCACTATGTGAGAAGTACCCCTTAGGGTTTTGAAAAGATAATGGTAATGGGGTTAGGTACATCAATAATGCGTAATAAGGTCTCCCCTAAAGAGCAGGTTTTATGCTCCTTGATTCCAAATGTCAATCTACTAAATCAGGATTCAAACTAAGCGTTTTACGCAGACGTTAATAATTATATTTTCTTCTACAAAAATGCATTTTGTGTTGAATAATAAATTCAGCACTGAACCTTGGGGTAACAAAAAGGAAAGAAGTCCAGCTCACAGATCAGCTGATTGTTGTTACATATAAATGTCCTGCACATGGAATGGTCTGGCCACCAAGTAGAAAGAAAACATTCTAGCGCTGTCCAATAAAAATACTCCACTTTATTAGAAAATTCTTAAAATCCAGCAAAGCAGCTCATGATATAGATCTCAGTGAGAACTACACGTTTCAATGCTAGGTCTTAGGGGTACTTTGCACACTACGATGCCGATGTTTGCGATGCCGAGCGTGATAGTCCCCGCCCCCGTCGCAGCAGCGATATTTTGTGATATCTGCCGTAGCGAACGCTACGGCAGCGTCACACGCACTCACCTGCCCTGCGACGTCACACTGGCCAGCGACCCGCCTCCTTCCTAAGGGGGCGGGTCATGCGGCGTCACAGCGGCGTCACACGGCAGGCGACCAATAGAAGCAGAGGGGCAAAGATGAGCAGAACGTAAACATCCCGCCCACCTCCGTCCTTCCGCATAGCTGGCGTGAGCTGCGGTGACGCAGGTAAGCTGATGTTCCTCGCTCCTGCGGCTTCTCACACAGCAATGTGTGCTGCCGCAGGAACGAGGAACAACATCGTACCGTCGCTGCAGCGAAATTATGAAAATGTCGGACACTACACCGATGATACGATTACGACGCTTTTGCGCTCGGTAATCGTAACAAAAAGGATTTACACACTGTGATATCGACAGTGACGCCGGATGTGCGTCACTTTCGATTTGACCCCACCGACATCGCAGCTGCAATGTCGTAGTGTGCAAAGTACCCCTTAGTCATGTTCTGCTCAAACATGACTAAGGCCTAGAGTCGAAACTCGTAGTTCTCACTGAGATCTATATCATGGGCGATTATGCTGGATTTTAAGAATTTGCTAATAAAGTGGAGTATTTTTATTGGACAGCGCTGGAATTTTTTCTTTTGTACCTTGGAGTACACCGCTTAAAACCAGAGACCATTGATAGTAGCAGTCATTCACCACAACTTTCTGGGTACATTCTTTTAGACAATTTTCAATCCAATTACAAGCTTTGCATTCTAAGCCTATAGAACTTAATTTGCCCATTAGGCATCTATGTGAGATAATGTCAAATCCCTTTGCAAAGTCCCAAAACACTACACCAATAGCTATTCTTCTGTCTAAGTTTCGCTCATAAAAAAAAATTATCAATTTGCTTTAAAACATTCTGTCCTCAGTAAAACCAGTGTAATATATGCTATTTTCTACCACTATTGAGTCTCTAAAAATTATAGACAGTAGCACAAAAATAAGAGAGCTGAGTTCCCCAATGACTCTTGGATGCAGTCCATCTGAGCAAGGGACCCTGTTCACATTGATATTAACTTGGACCATATCTACAGTTGGGGCCGAAAGTTTTGAGCCTGAAACAAATTTTGGTTTACACTAAGTTTGCTGCTTCAGTTTTTGTAGTGACAAATTACATTAGTTCTAGATTGTCATGGAAAATGATCACATGAATTGCAAAAAATTGCAAAGTCATTCCTAGCCATGAAAATTAACTTAATACAAAAAAGCTTCTTCCACTGAATTTCAGCCTTGACACAAAATGACCTGCTTACATCAGTTCTGTGATCTTCTCAGGAGAAAATGTTAACGAGGAAAATGCAGTTGATATCACTAAAGGTACCGTCACACATAACGAGATCGCTAGCGAGTCACGTTTTTTGTGACGCAGTAGCGATCCCGTTAGTCGTTGCAGAATGGTCCAGGCCATTTTCTTCAAAGGTGATGTCCTACTGGGCAGGACACATCGCTGTGTTTGACACTGTGTGACAGGGTCACAGTGACTGCTGAGATTGTTATACAGGTCGCTACTGCGACCTGTATCGTTCCTGCATCGTTGGTAAGGTCTGACAGTGTGACATCTCACCAGTGACCTCCCAGCAACTTACCAGCGATCCCTATCAGGTCGCATTGTTTTCGGGATCGCTGGTAAGTCGTTGTGTGTGACTGGGCCCTAAGTCATGCTGACTGAATTAGAATTGCAGACTAGTGAATTGGTGCTTTGAATCATTGTCTTCTCCAAGGAAACAAGTGCAGCCATCAATGCTTTCTATCAAAAGAGCTTGACCTGCAAAGACATTTCTGATTACACTGGTAAAAATATTTTTTTGTATCTGGTTTGAAAATGAGTGGTTTTAACTAATTTTGGAGTGCTGATTTCAGTGGAAAAGTCAGATTCTTTCTATCACCTCACATTTAATAGATACACAGCATTTTAAGAAAGACGATAATAAATTATATGACTTACTTAAAAGCTATAGTATCAATGTCCTAAAGTTGTAATGATGACTTATAAAGTCATAATAATAGCAGTAGGACTTAAATTATACACTTTCAGCTTAATTGCTATCAAAATCCAAATTCTAATGTCATGTTGTTTGGGCAAAATGGGCTGATGAGGCTTTCCTTTTGTATGTAGTCTCATCGGTCTCCCTACACAACATCCAGCAGTAGTCGCCCATCATTGCAGGATTCCCGCATCCTTGGTAGCGTTTCTCCATGGTAAGAATGTCCTGGTGAAAACGCTCATCTTGTTCGTCACTAACAGAACCCAAGTTTTCTGGAAAAAAAGTCAAGGTGCGAATGTAAAAAATGAATTTTCAATGACATTCTACAGTCCATTTCTTTGTAGTTTTGCAGTAAGGCTGGGGCCACACGGGGACTACTGCGATCCCCTCACATGACACTCGGCTCACGCTGGCAGCACAGTAGAGCTGAGTGTCATGCGAGTCTCTCTGCGACTGAGTTCCGACCGTGCGAGCAGACCTCAGCTGCAGGGGGCGGGCTGGCACTGAGGAGGGGAGGGAGGGATTTATCTCCCTCTCTCCTCCGTAGATGGCTATTGCCATTCTCGCACTGCACTCGCCGGTGTACAGTGAGTGCAGTGTGATTTTTCTCTCGCCCCATACACTTGAATGGGTGTGAGAGAAAATGTCTCACACTACAATCGCAGCATGCTGCGATTGTTTTCTCGGTCCGATTAGGGCTGAGAAAATAATCGCTCATGTGTGCTGACACACAGGCTAATATTGGTCCGAGTGGAATGCGATTTTTTATCGCACTCCACTCGCACCGATTTTCATGCCATGTGGCTTAGGCCTAACTCATTGACTATGGAAACATAGTCATCATCTTTATTGTTACTTTAGATGAGCGATGTCCGAGGTTCGAGGTTCGCCAATTTCATGTTCGAGTGATTTTGGGGGGGTGTGCTTGACGAACTGGAACGATTTGCTAAAAGTTTGGTAGTTCGAGTTACATTCGAGAATGGTTCGATCACCAAAAGTGTGGCTTTTCACAGTAAGTATGTGCGCACCTTGCGTATCTGCATGCGTCCTGCGTCCCCAGCACAATCCGGGCATCTCGCTGCACGGCTGTCACAAATCTCCAGCAGCATTTCCTCTTTTGAAAATGGCTGCCGCTTCAATATTCAATTAGTTATTCCGTGCTTTCCCCGCCCACTGGCGCCCATGATTGGTTGCAGTCAGACACGCCCCCACGATGAGTGACAACTGTCTCACTGCAATCAATCACAGCCGCCGGCGGGCGGGTCTATATTGTGCAGTAAAATAAATAAATAAATAATAAAAAAAATGTAAAAAAATGCGGTTCCCCCTATATTTGATACCAGCCAGGATAAAACTACACGGCTGGAGGCTGGTATTGTCAGGATGGAGAGCGCTACGTTATGGGGAGCCCACCACCCTAACAATATCACCCAGCAGCCGCCCGGAATTGCTGCATCCATTAGATGTGACAGTCCCAGGACTCTACCTAGCTCATGCTGAATTGCCCTGGTGCAGTGGCAATCGGGGTAATAAGGAGTTAATCATGGCAGGCGTCTCCCCGAGATACCTTCCATGATTAAACTGTAAGTGAAAGTAAAGAAACACACACAGCGAAAAATCCTTTATTTGGAATAAAAGACAAAAACCACCTCATTTACCTCTTTATTAATCCCCAAACAACAATCCAGGTCTGAAGTAATCCACACGACACTGTCAGCTCTGCTACATGAAGATGACGCACGCACCTAAAGTGAGCCGCGCTGTCACCAGACTTCACTCTGCAATGCAGACGTCAAGATTACCAAATCTGCCTATGTTTCTCATTTGAGACAGTGGCTCAATGGTTAGAGCTCTCGCCTAAGAAGCATTAGTTCACAAATTCAAGTCCCGGCCGGCCCGGTAAAAAATTTCATTGAATTTTAAATTATAATTATTATTTAATTATAATTTAATTTAATTATGCACTGAGGGGAGGAGCCGGACATCAGCTGTGAGCCGCAGGACACACCTCTAAAATCGGAAAAGTTCACGCAACAAGGCTGCATTGCTCTCTCCTCTCTCTCTCTCTTCTCTCTCTTTTTCTCTCTCTCTCTTTCTCTCTTTTTCTCTCTCTCTCTTTTTTAGAGTTGAGCAATGTTCGAGGTTTGGGGTTCGCCAATTTCATGTTCAAGTGATTTTGGGGGGTGCTCGAGATCGAACTCGAACTCAAGCTTTTTGCTAAAAGCTTGACGGTTCGAGTTATGTTCGAGAACGGTTCGATCACCATAAACGTGGCTTTTCACAGTAAGGCTATGTGCACATGTTGCTATCTGCATGCGTCCTGCGTCCCCAGCACAATCCCTCTCCTTTTCCTACTCACTGATCACGGGCGTCTCGCTCCACGTCTGTCACAAATCTGCGGCGTCTTTTCCTCTTTAGAAAATGGCTGCCGCTTCATTAGTCAATTAGTTATTCCGTGCATTCCCCGCCCACCAGTGCCCATGATTGGTTGCAGTCAGACACGTCCTCAAGCTGAGTGACAGCTGTCTCACTGCAATCAATCACAGCCGCCGGCGGGCGGGTCTATATCGTGCAGTAAATCTCGAAGGATTTCGGATAAAGCCAGGATAAAGCTGCACGGCTGGAGGCTGGTATTGTCAGGATGGAGAGTGCCACGTTATGGGGAGCCCTCCACCCTAACAATAGCACCCAGCAGCCGCCTGGAATAGCCGCATCCATTAGATGCGACACTCCCGGGGGACTCTACCCAGCTCATCCCGAATTGCCCTGGTGCGGTGGCAATCGAGGTAATAAAGAGTTAATCATGCCAGGCATTTCCCCGAGACACCTTCTATGATCAACGTGAAAGTAAATAAACACACACACCGAAAAATCCTTTATTTGGAATAAAAGACTAAAAAAAACCCTGTTTCACTATTTTATTAACCCCTTAACGACATACTGGGTACGTCATGGTGACATTGTGCTAAACGACCCATGACGTACCCAGTACGTCATGGCGAAATCGGGGTCCCGGAGCCCCGGGGAGTGAAATTTGTTTAATTAAACAGTGGATTCGGGAAGGAGGGGACCTCTGCCTGACCTCAGGAGGGGTGGTGCCTCCTCCCCGAACCTACAAAGGCTGTGATTGGCTGACGAACGCCGCTCAGCCAATTACAGTCACTGTAATGTTCCAGCCATTGAAAATGGCTGGAACATTGAAATCCAGCCCTGATCAGTGCTGCTGTAGCACTGGCCATTGGCTGGAGCTGGGTGATCGGTGCTTCACCCGCCCCCAGCTCTGATTGGAGAGACCGGTCTTGTGACCGATCTCTCCAATCACCGTGGATCTGGTGCCGGTGACCTGTGTCCGTCCCTGAAAGCGGAGGAGAGCGGTCTCTGCGGGTGCCCATCGGTAAGTTGCTGCCCCCGCCGCCCGCCCCTGTCCCCGATCGCCCTGCCAGCCCCGCCGCTGTCTCCTATCGCCCCGCCCGCCACCGCCATCCCCGCCGCTGTCTCCGATCGCCCCGCCAGCCCCGCCGCTGTCTCCGATCGCCTCACCAGCGCCAACCCCGCTGCTGTCTCCGATCGCCCCGCCAGCCCCAGCCCCGCCGCTGTTGCCGATCGCCCGGCCCGCCACCGCCAGCCCCGCCGCTGTCTCCGATTGCCAGCCCCACCGCTGTCTCCGATCGCCCCGCCGCTGCTCCCGATCCACCGCTGTGCCCGATCACCCCGCCCGCCACTGTCCCCGCCGCCACGTTCGCCACTGTCCCCGCCGCCACGTTTTCCACTCCCTGTTGCCACGTTCACCACTGTCCCCGCCGCCACGCTCGTCACTGTCCCCGCCACCGTCACATCCAGCTTTTTCAGCCGCTGCTGCCCCTGAATCGGCCCCCACTGTTCTCGATCGGCCGCCTCCGCCTCCTTCATCGGCTGCCCCTTCTGCATCGCCACTACACCTCCTCCCCCTCCATGTGCTGCAAGCCACCCTCCCCCTCCATGTGCTGCAAGCCACCCTCTCCCCACATGTGCTGCAAGCCACCCCCCCCCCACATGTGCTGCAAGCCACCCTCCCCCCACATGTGCTGCAAGCTACCCTCCCCCCTCCATGTTCTGGGGGCCCCCCTCCCCCCAGGGCCCCTCCTCCTCCATGTGCCATCTCTCTCTCCCATCAGACTCTGCCCCCCTCCCCGATCTGCTGCCGGCTCTCTCCCATCCTCTTCATCTACTGCCCCCTCTCACACTCCTCAATCTGTTGCCTCCTTCATCTGCTGCCTCTTCTGTCTGCTGTGATCCTGCTGCCTAGATCCATCCTGTAAGGTAGGTATCCCCATCTCACCTCCCTCACCCCCATCCTCCGCCGCTCCTCCATCCGCTGCGCCATTTCCCATCATCCATCCGCTGCGCCCTTTCCCATCCTCTGCCGCTCCTCCATCCGCTGCGCCCTTTCCCATCTTCCATCCGCTGCGCCCTTTCCCATCCTCTGCCGCTCCTCCATCCGCTGCGCCCTTTCCCATCTTCCATCCGCTGCGCCCTTTCTCATCTGCTGCCTCGCCCTCTCGCATTGAATTATCCAGCGCAGTTGCTCGCTTCCAGACTGGAGTGGATGATGCAATGCGAGACTCGTGCATTGCTCTCACGTTTGGCACTGGTCTTTGTGGCAGGCGCTCATATTTTTTTTTTATACTTTTTTTTTTTTTACTGATGTCTGTATTTTTTATTTCGCCAAACTAATTTTTTTGTATGGGGGGGAGGGGTCTAGTTTTCAAAATGGGATCACATGTGGGGGAGCTCCATTGTTTAGGCACCTCAGGGGGTCTCCAAATGCAACATGGCGTCTGCTAATAATTCCAATCAATTTTACAGTGAAATGGCCCTCCTTCTCTTCTGAGCCCCGCCGTACGCCCAAACAATTGATTTCCACCACATATGAGGTACCTGTGTACTCAGGAGAAATTGCACAATACATTTTATGGTGCATTTTTCCTGATACCCTTATGAAAAAAAAGCTACCTGTTTGAAAAAACAATTTTGTGGTAAAAAAAAAGAATAAAATATTTTCACGGCTGAACATTACAAATGTTTGTGAAGCCTCCAGGGGTTCCAAGTGCTCACTAAACAGCTAGATAAATTCCATGAGGGGTTTAGTTTCCAAAATGGGGTCAATTGTGGGGGAGCTCCATTGTTTAGGCACTTCAGGGGGGTCTCCAAACGCAACATGGCATCCGCTAATAATTCCAACCAATTTTGCTGTGAAATGGCGCTCCTTGCCTTCCGAGTCCTGCTGTGTGCCCAAACATTTGATTTCCACCACATATGAGGTATCTGCGTACTCAGAAGAAAATGCACAATACATTTTATGGTGCATTTTTTCCTGATACCCTTGTGATAAAAAAGCCACCTGATTGAAGCAACAGTTTTGTGGTAAAAAAAAATTTTTTTTCCTTTCACTGCTCAACGTTATAAACTTCTGTGAAGCCCCCAGGGGTTCAAAGTGCACATCAAACATCTAGAAAAATTATTTGACGGCACTAGTTTCCAAAATGGGGTCAATTGTGGGGAAGCTCCATTGTTTAGGCACCTCAAGGGGGTCTCCAAACGCAACATGGCGTCCGCTAATAATTCCAAATAATTTTGCTGTGAAATGGCGTTCCTTGCCTTCCGAGTCCTGCTGTGAGCCCAAACATTTGATTTCCACCACATATGAGGTATCTGCGTACTCAGGAGAAAATGCACAATACATTTTATGGTGCATTTTTTCCTGATACCCTTGTGATAAAAAAAGCTACCTGGTTGAAGCAACAGTTTTGTGGTAAAAAAATTTTTTTTCTTTTCACGGCTCAACGTTATAAACTTCTGTGAAGCCCCCAAGGGTTCAAAGTGCACATCAAACATCTAGAAAAAATATTTGACGGCTCTAGTTTTCAAAATGGGGTCACTTATGAGGGAGCTCCATTGTTTAGGCACCTCAGGGAGTCTTCAAACCCGACATGGCGTCCGCTAATGAGTGCAGCTAATTTTGCACTCAAAAATTCAAATGGCGCTCCTTGCCTTCCGAGTCCTGCCGTGTGCCCAAACATTTGATTTCCACCACATATGGGGTATCTGCGTACTCAGGACAAAATGCACAATACATTTTATGGTGCATTTTTTCCTGATACCCTTGTGATAAAAAAAAGCTACCTGGTTGAAGCAACAGTTTTGTGGTAAAAAAAAATTTTTTTCTTTTCACGGCTCAACATTATAAACTTCTGTGAAGCCCCCAGGGGTTCAAAGTGCACATCAAACATCTAGAAAAAATATTTGAGGGCTCTAGTTTCCAAAATGGGGTCACTTATTGGGGAGCTCCATTGTTTAGGCACCTCAGGGAGTCTTCAAACCCGACATGGCGTTCGCTAATGAGTGCAGCTAATTTTGCACTAGAAAATTCAAATGGCGCTCCTTGCCTTCCGAGTCCTGCCGTGTGCCCAAAGATTTGATTTCCACCACATATGGGGTATCTGTGTACTCAGGAGAAAATGCACAATACATTTTATGATGCATTGTTCCTGATACCCTTGTGAAAATACTAATTTGTATGGCTAAAGTAACATTTTTGTGTTAAAAAAGTAAAATTTTCATTTTTTCTTCTACATTGCTTTGGTTGCTGTGAAGCTCCTAAAGGGTTAATAAACTTCTTGGATGTGGTTTTGAGCAGAGTGAGGGGTGTAGATTTTAGAATGGGGTCACTTTTGGGTATTTTCTTTCGCCTAGGTTTCTTAAATCACTCCAAATGTGATGTGGTACCTAAAAAATTTTTTTTTGTAAATTTTGTTGGAAAAATGAGAAATTGCTGATCAACTTTGAACCCTTCTAACTTCCTAACGGAATTTTTTTTTTTTCAAAAATTGCACTGGTGTAAAGCAGACAAGTGGGAAATGTTATTTAGTAACTATTTTGTGTGACATATCTCTCAGATTTATGGGCATAAAATTTCAAATTTTAAAAATTGCGAAATTTTCGCCAAATTTCCAAAATTTTCACAAATAAACGCAAAACATATCGGCCTAAATTTACCACTGACATGAAGTACAATATGTCACGAAAAAACAATGTCAGAATCGCCAGGATCCGTTGAAGTGTTCCAGAGTTATAACCTGTCAAAGTGACACTGGTCAAAATTGCAAAACATAGTCTTTTACTAGGCAATGTCCCACTAGCCAGATTCCTACTCCACACTGATGAGGGGCAAATACCCCGAAACGGCTGTCTGTGGATGGATACCATGTTTGGCATAGGTGGTCTCCTTGACTGGAGACTGCCCTTCCCGTGGTTGTTCCTTCCCGGTGAAAGACCTGGCTAGTTCCCTGCCAGCGTTGAGAAACATGTGATGGTGTCTCCGCAGGCCTTCTTGCTTTGAAAATTGCAAAACATGGCCGGATCTTTAAGGTGAAAACAGGCTGGGGGCTGAAGGGGTTAAAATCCACAAATACCCCTCCAGGTCCGACGTAATCCACACGACACTGTCAGCTCTGCTACAGAACACGAATGCTCTGTATAAGCTCCACGTAGCAATGAAGTGAATCGTGCGGTTAGCAGAGACTTCAGCACTGCAGACAGAATTACTGCTTATCTTTATCAATAGAGTCAGTAGCTGAGTGGATAGAGCACTCACCTAAGAAGCATTAGGTCGCGAGTAGAATTGATCGCGGTTCGCGGTTCGAGGTTCTCCAGTTAGCGTCTCGAGTGATTTTGGGGGCTGTTCTAGATAGAACTAGAACTCGAGCTTTTTGCTAAAGCTCGATAGTTCTAGATACGTTCGAGAACGGTTCTAGCAGCAAAAAGACCAGCTAATTACTAGCTGGCTTTCCGCTGTAATAGTGTAAGTCACACTGTCTCTCACACTATTATGAAATTTCAGTGTATAGTGTGCGGGAACAGCGCATACAGATCACTGCTGTATGGATAATGGCGATCGCCATTTTTTTTTCCCTTGTCTTCCTTCCCTAAGCGCGCGTGTAGTGGGGCGTGCCAGCATGTCAGCCAATCCCAGACACACACACAGCTAAGTGGACTTTTAGCCAGAGAAGCAACGGCATGTGTGATAGGATGTCCATGTCACATGTCCCTGCATTATAAAAACGAGTATCTGCCCGTCCGGACGCCATTATCTCTTCTGCGTCCTTGGTGTCAGTCACCGCTGACTCAGCGCCTATCTCCGATACTGCTGTGTACGCTCTATACACAGCGCTGTACAGAATAGGGATAGCACTTTCTATCAGTCCTTTTAAGGGCTAATACCGGCAGGGTCAGAGCCATAGGTGACAGGTCCGTGAAAACAGAGTTTAACAGCTACACAAGATGACAGCGTCTGTGTAGCTAAGGTCAAGGATTTCCTCGCTGCATTTCCCCATTAGGAGGGATAGAAAGGCAGGCTTCCTTTCCTCTACCCAGAGACCCACAACCCTGCCACTGTACCCTCCTGCCCTTTGCACACTCAAACTCATTGTTACTAAGCCATTATACTAGCAAACACTGAGTGAACTTAGTGGCATCCTAAAAGTGGCTGTTGGACTTCTGTATTGTCCCACTAGTGCAAAGATATTTGCAGCACGTCTACCTGCATTGCACAATCAAACTCATTGTTACTAAGCCATTATACTAGCAAACACTGAGTGAACTTAGTGGCATCATAAAAGTGGCTGTTGGACTTCTGTATTGTCCCACTAGTGCAAAGATATTTGCAGCACGTCTACCTGCATTGCACACTCAAACTCATTGTTACTAAGCCATTATACTAGCAAACACTGAGTGAACTTAGTGGCATCCTAAACGTGGCTGTTGGACTTCTGTATTGTCCCACTAGTGCAAAGATATTTGCAGCACGTCTGCCTGCATTGCACACTCAAACTCATTGTTACTAAGCCATTATACTAGCAAACACTGAGTGAACTTAGTGGCATCCTAAACGTGGCTGTTGGACTTCTGTATTGTCCCACTAGTGCAAAGATATTTGCAGCACATCTGCCTGCATTGCACACTCAAACTCATTGTTACTAAGCCATTATACTAGCAAACACTGAGTGAACTTAGTGGCATCCTAAACGTGGCTGTTGGACTTCTGTATTGTCACACTAGTGCAAAGATATTTGCAGTACGTCTGCCTGCATTGCACACTCAAACTCATTGTTACTAAGCCATTATACTAGCAAACACTGAGTGAACTTAGTGGCATCATAAAAGTGGCTGTTGGACTTCTGTATTGTCCCACTAGTGCAAAGATATTTGCAGCACGTCTGCCTGCATTGCACACTCAAACTCATTGTTACTAAGCCATTATACTAGTAAACACTGTGTGAACTTAGTGGCATCCTAAACGTGGCTGTTGGACTTCTGTATTGTCCCACTAGTGCAAAGATATTTGCAGCACGTCTGCCTGCATTGCACACTCAAACTCATTGTTACTAAGCCATTATACTAGCAAACACTGAGTGAACTTAGTGGCATCCTAAACGTGGCTGTTGGACTTCTGTATTGTCACACTAGTGCAAAGATATTTGCAGCACGTCTGCCTGCATTGCACACTCAAACTCATTGTTACTAAGCCATTATACTAGCAAACACTGAGTGAACTTAGTGGCATCCTAAACGTGGCTGTTGGACTTCTGTATTGTCCCACTAGTGCAAAGATATTTGCAGCACGTCTACCTGCATTGCACACTCAAACTCATTGTTACTAAGCCATTATACTAGCAAACACTGAGTGAACTTAGGGGCATCATAAAAGTGACTGTTGGACTTCTGTATTGTCCCACTAGTGCAAAGATATTTGCAGCACGTCTACCTGCATTGCACACTCAAACTCATTGTTACTAAGCCATTATACTAGCAACACTGAGTGAACTTAGTGGCATCCTAAACGTGACTGTTGGACTTCTGTATTGTCCCACTAGTGCAAAGATATTTGCAGCACGTCTGCCTGCATTGCACACTCAAACTCATTGTTACTAAGCCATTATACTAGCAAACACTGCTGCCAGTTTAAGGGCCGTAGTTGCATTGTCAGTGATAATTATTGTTGTTTATTCTGCTGTTAATAAAGATAGACAACCGCTGCAATCTACACCACCTCTCAATTTTTACTACCACATTTTAAGTGCACAATCTTGTCGCAATCAAAATGAGTGGCAAAATGACAGATGCTGGTGGAAAGGGGAAGAGGCGTGTTGGAAAAGGAAAAAAAGGGTTTGTCCGTGGGGAAGGTGGCAAAGCTCCATTAACATCTGCTGAAGATAGACCATCTTCCAGCAAAAGTAAGATGTCTACTACTTACCGTGGACAATCCGATGTGCTCCCTTTTTTACGGACACGAACAACTGGAACAAAGGTAGATGATGGCCAAAAAAGGAAAATGCTTGAATGGATCTCAAGTGGTCCAACAAGTGCCCTCTCCGCCACCTCAACTACCGCATCCAAAAAACACCAGTCCTCTGAGTTGTCATCCCAATCAAACTTGCTTTCTCCCAGCTCTGAAGTCTCCATCCGCCCTGCACAGTATGGTGGAACTGAGATGGCTGAGTCTGCAGAGCTGTTCAGTCACACTATAGCCTGGGAATCAGAGGTCTGCTCCCAAGCTACAGTGAGTACAGACCAGGAAATGGTCTGCAGTGATGCCCAGAACCTTTGTGACTCTGATTCAGGCCGTGAGGACCAAGTTTCTGAGCATAATGTTGATCCTTTTTCACAAACTGTAACACCTGTTGTTATAGACAATGAGGAACATACTGATGACGATGAGACGCAGATACCCGATTGGGATGACAACTTAAATATTCGGTCAGGGCAAGAAGAGGCTCGGTCTGAGGGTGAGGGGTGTGCAAACACAACAATTGATGAGGAAGTTCTAGATCCCACCTACTATCAACCCACGGTCAGGCACTCGAGGAGGTCAACAGAGGTGGTGGAGGAGGATGCAACTGATGACGAAGTTACCTTGCGCCTTCCTGGACAGAGTCGGAGTACTGGTAGAACGTCTACAACTGCATCCTCAGCCACCAATCTGCCTCTGAGCACTAGTCGGGGTGGATCAACAGGTCGCATGCCCTCTAAGCCTTGCCTAGCCTGGTCCTTTTTTGACATAGCAAAAGATCGCCCAAATTATGTGATCTGTAAAATTTGTCATGATTCTGTTAGTAGAGGGCAAAACCAGCAGCTTGACAACTTCTTCCATGAATCGTCACATGAATAAATATCATATGTCCCAGTGGGAAGCTCACCGTGCTGCAATGCGGCCTAGCGGAGCGAACCATCCACCGCCTGCCCCTTCTAGTGCATCCGCGCACTCTTCATCTTCTAGGACTGTGGGGACAGCTGTAACACCTGGTTTTCCACGCACAACTTCCACCACTGTAACCGCAGCAGGCAGTTTGCTTGGTAGGTCGTCAGTTGGTTTGGAAGGGGAAACAAGTACCTGTGTACAGCTCTCTCAGACATCGATAGCCCCAACGTTGGATGAAGGCGACATCATGTCTTTGCCTGCACTTTCCTCACAAAGCTGCATTTTTCCAGGGACACCCTACTCAACACCGTCTACACACAGCAGCCAGATCTCTGTCCCTCAGATGTGGACAAATAAAAGGCCATTTCCTGCGACCCATGACAAAGCTAAGAGGTTGATTTTATCCCTCTGTAAGCTCTTGGCTACCGAAATGCTGCCTTTCCGCCTGGTGGACACTCAGGATTTTAGAGACCTTATGTCTGTCGCTGTGCCCCAGTACCAGATGCCCAGTTGCCACTACTTCTCTAAGAAAGGTGTGCCCGCGCTACATCAGCATGTCGCACACAACATCACCGCTTCCTTGAGAAACTCTGTGTGTCAACGGGTGCATTTCACTACCGATACTTGGACCAGTAAGCATGGACAGGGACGTTACATGTCGCTGACTGGGCACTGGGTAACTATGGTGATAGATGGTGAAGGGTCTGCTGCACAAGTCTTGCCGTCCCCACGACTTGTGTGTCAATCCTCTGTCTGTCCAAGTTCCGCCACTGCTTCTGCCTCCTCCACCTCATCTGGGTCCTCCACCTCCGGACCAAGCCTGCCTGGTCAGGCCACCAGCGTTCGCACTGCGCAGAAGGAATCACGCACCCCTCATTACTATGCTGGCAGCAGAGCGCAACGGCATCAGGCGGTCTTTAGCTTGACATGTCTTGGGAATAGGAGTCACACAGCTGAGGAGTTGTGGTCAGCTCTGCGGTCCGAGTTTAATAAATGGTTGTCTCCACTTAACCTGCAGCCTGGTAAGGCCGTGTGCGACAATGCTGCAAACCTGGGTGCGGCCCTTCGCCTGGGTAAGGTGACACACATGCCTTGTATGGCTCACGTGTTGAACCTTGTTGTCCAGCAATTTTTAACATACTATCCCGGCCTAGATGGCCTTCTGACCAGGGCACGAAAACTGTCTGCTCACTTCCGCCGTTCAACCGCCGCAGCTGAGCGACTTGCATCGCTCCAGAAGTCTTTCGGCCTGCCAGTTCATCGCCTAAAATCCGATGTGCCGACACGCTGGAATTCGACTCTCCACATGTTACAGCGACTGTGGCAGCATCGCCGAGCCCTGGTGCAATACGTCATGACGTATAGCCTGGGCCAACGAGATGCAGAGGTGGGGCAGATCACCCTGATGGAGTGGTCTCAGATCAAGGACCTATGCACCCTTCTGCACAGTTTTGACATGGCGACGAATATGTTTAGCGCTGACAATGCCATTATCAGCATGACAATTCCAGTCATTTACATGCTGGAGCACACGCTAAACGCTATTCGGAGTCAGGGGGTGGGACAACAGGAAGGGGAGGAACTACAGGAGGATTCATATGTGCAAGACACAACAACATCACCAAGGTCCAGACGTTCATCATCACCAACGCGGCAGGCATGGGACCATGGGGGACAGGGATCAACAAGGGCGCATGGTAGCAGGCGAAATGTTGAGGAAGGTGCAGGAGAACATGAAGAAATGGAGGACGAACTGTCCATGGACATGGAAGACTCAGCGGATGAGGGAGATCTTGGTCAAATTTCAGTTGAAAGAGGTTGGGGGGAGATGTCAGAGGAAGAAAGAACGGTTAGCACCTCTATGCCACAAACACAGCGTGGACTTGGTCCGAATGGCTGCGCAAGACACATGAGCGCCTTCTTGCTGCACTACCTCCAACATGACCCTCGTATTGTCAAAATTAGAAGTGATGATGACTACTGGCTTGCCACACTATTCGATCCCCGGTACAAGTCCAAATTTTGTGACATAATTCCAGCCATAGAAAGGGACGCACGTATGCAGGAGTATCAGCAGAAGCTGTTACTCGATCTTAGCTCGGCTTTTCCACCATACAACCGTGCAGGTCCCAGTTGTAACTTGACAAACATGGGACGGTCTCGTCATCTTCAACAGTCTTCCCGTACCAGTAGCACCGTATCTGGTGCTGGTAACAGCAATTTTTTGGAATCTTTTCATAATTTTTTTAGACTGTCCTTTGCAAGGCCACCAGAGACAACAAGTCTGACACATAGTCAACGGCTGGAGAGGATGATACAGGAGTATCTCCAAATGAACATCGATGCCATGACTTTGCAAATGGAGCTTTGCTCATTTTGGACTTCAAATCTTGAAAAATGGCCAGAGCTCTCAACTTACGCCTTGGAGATTTTGTCGTGTCCAGCTGCCAGCGTTGTCTCTGAACGTGTCTTCAGTGCTGCTGGGTGTGTGCTGACAGATAAGCGCACGCGTCTGTCCAGTGACAATGTGGACAGACTAACGTTCATCAAAATGAACAAGTCATGGATCCACAAGGAATTTACTACCCCTGTGTCATCCTGGGGAGAGTAAATGCTTGTGGATTTGGAATGTGCTTGATGCAAATCAAAACATCCTGTTTGCAACTAGGGCACAAGTGCTGCCACTGATGGGGTGTCTGTGTGGCCCAATTTTTGGAAAAAAGGGAGACTCCGCTTGGAGTGACCCTTGCTTACAGTGTTTTTAAAAAGGAGCCAAGATGAACAGAGCTGGGATCAGGAAAGACTTTGCTACCTACCCCGGTGTCATCCTGGGGACGGTTAAGGATGGCGTATTTTTGAATGTGCTTGATGCAAATCTAGCTGTGAAGTGTACAACTGGGGCACAACTGGTGCCAATGAAGGGGTGGGTATGTGTGGGGCCCAATTTTTGTAAAAAAGGGAGACTCCGTTTGGAGTAACCCTTGCTTACAGTGTTTTTAAAAAGGAGCCAAGTTGAACAGAGCTGGGATCAGCAAAGACTTTGCTACCTACCCCGGTGTCATCCTGGGGACGGTTAAGGATGGCGTATTTTTGAATGTGCTTGATGCAAATCTAGCTGTGAAGTGTACAACTGGGGCACAACTGCTGCCACTGAAGGGGTGGGTATGTGTGGGGCCCAATTTTTGGAAAAAAGGGAGACTCCGCTTGGAGTAACCCTTGCTTACAGTGTTTTTAAAAAGGAGCCAAGATGAACAGAGCTGGGATCAGGAAAGACTTAGCTACCTACCCCGGTGTCATGCTGGGGACGGTTAATTATGGCGTATTTTTGAATGTGCTTGATGCAAATCAAAACATCCTGTTTGCAACTAGGGCACAAGTGCTGCCACTGATGGGGTGTCTGTGTGGCCCAATTTTTGGGAAAAAAGGGAGACTCCGCTTGGAGTAACCCTTGCTTACATTGTTTTTAAAAATGATCCAAGATGAACAGAGCTGGGATCAGGAAAGACTTTGCTACCTACCCCGGTGTCATCCTGGGGACAGTTAAGAATGGCGTATTTTTGAATGTGCTTGATGCAAATCTAGCTGTGAAGTGTACAACTGGGGCACAACTGCTGTCACTGAAGGGGTGGGTATGTGTGGGGCCCAATTTTTGGAAAAAAGTGAGACTCCGCTTGGAGTAACCCTTGCTTGCAGTGTTTTTAAAAAGGAGCCAAAATGAACAGAGCTGGGATCAGGAAAGACTTTGCTACCTACCCCGGTGTCATCCTGGGGACGGTTAAGGATGGCGTATTTTTGAATGTGCTTGATGCAAATCTAGCTGTGAAGTGTACAACTGGGGCACAACTGCTGCCACTGAAGGGGTGGGTATGTGTGGGGCCCAATTTTTGGAAAAAAGGGAGACTCCGCTTGGAGTAACCCTTGCTTGCTGTGTTTTTTAAAAGGTGCCAAGATGAACAAGTCATGGTTCAGCAAAGACTTTGCTACCTACCCCGGTGTCATCCTGGGGACGGTTAAGTATGGCGTATTTTTGAATGTGCTTGATGCAAATCTAGCTGTGAAGTGTACAACTGGGGCACAAGTGCTGCCACTGAAGGGGTGGGTGTGTGTGTGGCCCAATTTTTGGAAAAAAGGGAGACTCCGCTTGGAGTCACCTTGCGGTGTTTTACATGATTTTAGAAGGGCGTGCCATGCCTATATCTGTGTCTCCTCCTCTTTTTCCTTGTCTAGCTCTTTTGTTTTCGCATGAGTATATGTCCTTGTCACTTTCCCATGTGTTTGTGTTGTGTTGTGAGTTTTTTTGTCACCTTTTGGACACCTTTTGAGGGTGTTTTCTAGGTGTTTTTATGTGTTTGTGAATGCCTGTCATTGTTTCCTATGCAGTTCGAGTTCGGCTCGTCGAATGTTCGACGAACTGAACTCGAACGGGACCTCCGTTTGACGAACCGAACTCGAGCCGAACCACGACCGGTTCGCTCATCTCTAGTCGTGAGTTCTAGTCCCGATAAAGAACTTTTTTATTTTTTTTTATTTTGAATTTTTAATTATATATTTATAATATATTTATAATTATAATTTAATTATCCACTGAGGGGAGGAGCCGGGCATCAGCTGTGAGCCGCGGGACACACCTCTAAAATCGGAGCAGTTCACGGAATGAGACTACATCGCTCTCTCTCTCTGTCTCTCTCTCTTGCTCTCTCTCTTTCTCTTTCTCTCTCTCTCTTTCCCTCTCTCCTTTCTCTCTCTCCTTTCTCTCTCTCCTTTCTCTCTCTCTCTCCCTCTCCTTTCTCTCTTTCTCTTCTTTCTCTCTCTTTCTCTTCTTTCTCTCTTTCTCTTCTTTCTCTTCTTTCTCTCTTTCTCTCTCTCTCACTTCTTTCTCTCTTTCTCTCTCTTCTCTCTCTTTCTCTCTCTCTTCTCTCTCTCTTTCTCTCTCTCTTCTTTCTCTCCTCTCTCTCTTTCTCTCTCTCTCTTTTCTCTATCTTATCTCTCTTCTTTTTCTCTCTCTTTCTTTCTCAGACCTGGCGGTGATCAGCTCATACGGTCACCTGACGGAATCAGTTGACAATATAAGTCGAGCGGTGTGGCCGGCTTCTTACCGCCCGGCCGGCTAAGCTATCAGCTGATGCCGTCGGACAGGAGTCTGCACTGAAGTGTGTAGTTTTTTGGTTTTATTTGTACTAATGCATTAGCTGATTGTATAGAAGCTGTTTATACTATCAGCTGCTGTGTCATTTGATTCAGGCCCTTGAACGTGACACATCATCTGATCGCTTTGCCTTCCAGCAAACCGATCAGATGATATTGGATCCGGATTGGACGGCGTGGGACCCTTGACCCAGGATTACTGCGGAGGGGGGATTTTTATTTCAATAAAGATGGAGTCACTAATTGTGTTGTGTTATATTTAGAATAAAAATATTTTTCTGTGTGTTGGGTGGTTTTTTTTTTATCGGTACTAGAAATTCATAGTGGTCATGTCTAATATTGGCGTGACACCATGAATTTCGGGCTTAGGACCAGTTGATAATATACAGCTATCCCCAACCCCATTATTACCCAGCGAGCCACCCGTCACCAGGGCAGCTGGAAGAGTTGGATACAGCGCCAGAAGGGAAGCCCGTTTTTTTTAATTATTTCACTTATTACATGAATTAATTAAAAAACAAATGACGTGGGCTTCGCCATATTTTTGTATCCAGCCAGGTACAACTAGGCAGCTGGGGATTGGAATCCGCAGCACAGGTTGGCCTGAGCTTTCTGGGCTCCTCTGCTGCGAATTGCAATCCGCAGCCGCCCCAGAAAATGGTGCTTTCATAGAAGCGCCATCATCTGGCGCTGTGTCCAACTCTTCCAGCAGCCCTGAAGCCGGGTGGCTTGCTGGGTAATTATGAGTTAACACTAGCTTTGTTTTACTAGCTAGTATTAAGCCAGAGATTCTTAATGTCAGGCAAGTTTGACCCGGCCATTAAGAATCTCCCATAAAGGGTTAAAAAAAAAAGACACCACACAGAGAAAAAATACTTTAATAGAAATAAATACACAGACACACTTAGAGACTTCATGTTTATTACTTCCTCTTATCCCTCCACAATCCATGATCTTCTGTCTGCTTTCTCCTTCAACCCATGCAGCTCTGCTATATCAGACAGCGCTGCATGGGAGGAAAGACACTGCTGCTTCCCGTACAGTCTTTTCACTCCGTGAGTGAGAGGAAGCTGCTGGCTGTAAGTGGTGATGTCACCGATGACAGGCGCGTTGCTATAGCAACGGTGATCTCCGTTATTGACCGGCTGTGGCAGCCGGTGATTAACGGAATGGGGAAGCAGAATGGGGAGTCGACCGTGTGCCAGAGCATCTCGCTGGTACACGGAGATACACAAACGATCACCGCATACTGGAGAGATGCACTGACAGGACCTAGCATGATGACTAGCCATGTATCCAGTCTGTAGCCAATGAGATAATAGACACGTGACTGGTCACATGCTATTTTGACGTTATGATAGGTCCTATCATCAGTGCAGGACACATCGCGGGGACAGGTAAGTGTTATATCAATGTTTATTAACTGTATGTGTACAGTTATAATGTGTTTTTATGTGTTTGTGTTTGCTTGCCGTTGGTTTCAATGGGGCTCGAGAGGTTCGTCGAACGGCTCGCCGAAGCAAACTCGAACCGAACTCGAGCTGGCTCATCTCTACTCTTTTTCTCTCTTTTTCCCTCTCTCTCTCTCTCTCTCTCTTTTTCTCTCTCTCCTTCTCTCTCCCTCTCCCTCTCTCTCTCTCTCTCTCTCTCTCCTCTCAAATTCAAATATGCTTTTTTGGCAGGACCAAAATACAATTAGTATTGCCAAAGCAAGAGAAATACAGTAAGTATGGTGGGAGGGGATCAGGGTATGGGGAGTTGGAGGCACAGTTTGGGCTCTGAAAGTCCTTTTAGGGGCCCTTATGTTCCCCTCAGCTTATGACATGTAGTGAGATATTGGGCGACGATCTCCACCATTAATTCCTCTTCCCCCAGTAGGATGCGGAGTTTCATCTCCTCGTCCATGGTTGGAAAGTCCGGGGTATGAGTGGTAAGTTTCTGGAAGTGGGAGGCCCTCACTGCTGAGTATTTGTTACAGTGCAGTAGGAAATGCACCTCGTCCTCCAGAGCCCCCTGCTGGCAGTGCTGGCACAGTCTGTTCTCCCGCGGCTTGTATGTCTGTCGGTGCCGCCCTGTTTCCACCTCTAGGCTGTGGGCACTCAGTCTGTACAGGCTCAGGGTCTGCCTGTCTTTGGGGTGGCATAGCCTCTCCAGATATGGGGCCAAATTGTAGTCCCTCCGCAGTGACCGGTAGATGGTGAGTTTCTGGGAGTTCTCTAATTCACTCGTCCAATCCTCTATGTATTGCGTCTTGCAGCTCTCTGAGATCTCTTTTATTTGGGCTTTTGTCAGGGTGTGTTGCTGACTTTGGCTGTACTGGCTGCCGGGGTTCCTGGCTTGCTCTGGGCTCTGGCTCAGTAGGGCTTTATGATGGTAGGAGCTGGGGTTGCTGTTCTGTATGTGCGCCTGGTGTGATAGCGCCCTCTTGTGTATACTGAGCCATAAGGGGAATCGGCTCAGTTCTGCCCGACAGGCTATGTTTGAGGTGCTGCGATGGACTTGGAGGAGATATTTACAGAACTCCATGTGGAAGACTTCGGTTGGGCTGGAATCCCACTTTGTGTGGTCTGAGAAGGTCTCTGGGCCCCATACCTCGCTGCCATACAACAGTATAGGGGTGATGACGCTGTCAAATATCTTGAGCCAGACTCTCACAGGTGGTTTGAGGTGGTACAGTTGTCTTCTGATGGCGTAGAAGGTTCTGCACGCTTTTCCTCTCTCTCTCTCTTTTTCTCTCTCTTTCTCTCTCTCTCTTTCTCTCTCTCTCCCTCTCTCTCTTTTTCTCTCTCTCTTTTTCTCTTTTTCCCTCTCTCTCTTCTCTCTCTCTCTCTTTCTCCCTCTCTCTCCCTTTCTCTCTCTCTTTCTCTCTCTCTTTCTCTCTCTCTCTCTCTTTCTCTCTCTCTTTTTCTCTTTTTCTGTCTCTCTCTGTCTCTCTCTCCCCCTCTCTCTCCTCTCTCTCTCTCTTTTTCCCTCTCTCCTCTTTTCTTTTTTTTTCTCTCTCTTTCTTCTGTCTCTCTTTTCTCTCTCTTTTCTCTATCTTCTCTGTCTCTCTCTCTCTCTGACCCGGCTAAACTATCAGCTGATGCTGTCGGACAGGAGTCTGCACAGAAGTGTGTAGTTTTTTTTTTTTGTTTTTTTTTTGCACTGATGCATCAGCTGATTGTATAAAAGCCGTTTATACAATCAGCTGCTGTGTCATGTGATTCAGGCCCTTAACCTGACACATCATCTGATCACTTTGCCTTCCAGCAAACCGATCAGATGATATTGGATTGTACGGCGTGGGACCCTTGACCCAGGATTACTGCAGAGGTGGGTTCTTTATTTCAATAAAGATGGAGTCACTAATTGTGTTGTGTTTTACTTCTAATAATAATATTTATCTGTGTGATGGTTTTTTTTTATCTGTACTAGAAATTCATGGTGGCCTTGTCTAATATTGGCGTGACACCATGAATTTCAGGCTTAGGGCCAGTTGATAATATACAACTAGCCCCATTATTACCCAGCGAGCCACCCGTCACCAAGGCAGCTGGAAGAGTTGGATACAGCGCCAGAAGATGGCGCTTCTATGAAAGTGCCATTTTCTGGGGCAGCTGTGGACTGCAATTCGCAGCAGGGGTGCCCAGAAAGCTTGGGCACCCTGAGCTGCGGATTCCAATCCCCAGCTGCCTAATTGTACTTGGCTAAACACAAAAATTGGGCGAAGCCCACGTCATTTTTTTTTTTAAATTACTTCATGAAATTCATGAAATAATTAAAAAAAAAAAAGGGCTTCCCTATATTTTTGGTTCCCAGCCGGGCACAAATAGGCAGCTGGGGGTTGGGGGCAGCCCGTAGCTGCCTGCTGTACCTGGCTAGCATACAAAAACATGGCGAAGCCCACGTAATTTTTTGGGGGGCAAAAAACTCCTGCATACAGTCCTGGATGGAGTATGCTGAGCCTTGTAGTTCTGAAGCTGCTGTCTGCTCTCTGTCTGTATGGAGGAGAGCAGACAGCAGCTGCAGAACTAAAAGGCTCAGCATGTTCCATTCACTAGTGTATGCAGGAGAGCAGACAGCAGCTGCAGAACTACAAGGCTCAGCATACTCCATCCAGGACTGTAGGCAGGAGTTTTTTGCCCCCCCAAAAAATGACGTGGGCTTTGCCATATTTTTGTATGCTAGCCAGGTACAGCAGGCAGGTATGGCTGCCCCCAACCCCCAGCTGCCTATTTGTACCCGGCTGGGAAATAAAAAAATAGGGAAGCCCTTTTTTTAATTATTTCATGAATTTCATGAAATAATTAAAAAAAAAATCGACATAGGATTCGCCCCATTTTTGTGTCCAGCCAGGTACAACTAGGCAGCTGGGGATTGGAATCCGCAGCACAGGTTGGCCCGAGGTTTCTGGGCCCCTCTGCTGTGAATTGCAGTCCGCAGCCGCCCCAGAAAATGGCGCTTTCATAGAAGCGCCATCATCTGGCACTGTATCCAACTCTTCCAAGAGCCCTGAAGCCGGGTGGCTTGTTGGGTAATAATGGGTTAATACTAGCTTTGTTTTAGTAGCTAGCATTAAGCCAGAGATTCTTAATGTCAGGCAAGTTTGACCTGGCCATTAAGAATCTCCAATAAAGGGTTAAAAAAAAGACACCACACAGAGAAAAAACACTTTAATAGAAATAAATACACAGACACACTTAGAGACTCCATGTTTATTAATCCCTCAGCCCTCCACGATCCTGGTCTTCTGTCTTCTTTCTCCTTCAACCCATGCAGCTCTGCTACATCAGACAGCACTGCATGGGAGGAAGAACGCTGCTGCTCCGTGGAGTCTAATCACTCAGTGAGTGAGCAGAGGATGCGGGCTATAAGCGGTGATGTCACCGCTGACAAGCGGGTGCCGCTATTCACCGGCTGTGGCATCTAGTCCCTGCATGTGGGCTGACTCTGTAAAGAGCCCCGACATGCATGAACGGGGAGTCGACCATGTGCCAGAGCATTTCGCCAGTACACGGAAATGCTGGAACGATCACTGCGTACTGGAGAAATTCACTGACAGGACCTAGCATGACGTCTAGCCATGTGACCAGTCTGTAGCCAATGAGATAATAGACATGTGACTGGTCACATGCTTTTTTTGACGTCACGGAAAGTCCTATCATCAGTGCTGGTTACCGGGAGGACGCATTGATTATCGGAAGGAAAAGCGGCGGGAGACAGAGTGCAGGATGCGTCACGGGGACCTGTCAGTGTTATGGCAATGTTTATTAACTGTATGTGTACATGTACAGTTAGGTCCAGAAATATTTGGACAGTGACACAATTTTCGCGAGTTGGGCTCTGCATGCCACCACATTGGATTTGAAATGAAACCTCTACAACAGAATTCAAGTGCAGATTGTAACGTTTAATTTGAAGGTTTGAACAAAAATATCTGATAGAAATTGTAGGAATTGTACACATTTCTTTACAAACACTCCACATTTTAGGAGGTCAAAAGTAATTGGACAAATAAACCAAACCCAAAAAAATTTTTTTATTTTCAATATTTTGTTGCGAATCCTTTGGAGGCAATCACTGCCTTAAGTCTGGAACCCATGGACATCACCAAACGCTGGGTTTCCTCCTTCTTAATGCTTTGCCAGGCCTTTACAGCCGCAGCCTTCAGGTCTTGCTTGTTTGTGGGTCTTTCCGTCTTAAGTCTGGATTTGAGCAAGTGAAATGCATGCTCAATTGGGTTAAGATCTGGTGATTGACTTGGCCATTGCAGAATGTTCCACTTTTTTGCACTCATGAACTCCTGGGTAGCTTTGGCTGTATGCTTGGGGTCATTGTCCATCTGTACTATGAAGCGCCGTCCAATCAACTTTGCGCATTTGGCTGAATCTGGGCTGAAAGTATATCCCGGTACACTTCAGAATTCATCCGGCTACTCTTGTCTTCTGTTATGTCATCAATAAACACAAGTGACCCAGTGCCATTGAAAGCCATGCATGCCCATGCCATCACGTTGCCTCCACCATGTTTTACAGAGGATGTGGTGTGCCTTGGATCATGTGCCGTTCCCTTTCTTCTCCAAACTTTTTTCTTCCCATCATTCTGGTACAGGTTGATCTTGGTCTCATCTGTCCATAGAATACGTTTCCAGAACTGAGCTGGCTTCATGAGGTGTTTTTCAGCAAATTTAACTCTGGCCTGTCTATTTTTGGAATTGATGAATGGTTTGCATCTAGATGTGAACCCTTTGTATTTACTTTCATGGAGTCTTCTCTTTACTGTTGACTTAGAGACAGATACACCTACTTCACTGAGAGTGTTCTGGACTTCAGTTGATGTTGTGAACGGGTTCTTCTTCACCAAAGAAAGTATGCGGCGATCATCCACCACTGTTGTCATCCGTGGACACCCAGGCCTTTTTAAGTTCCCAAGCTCACCAGTCAATTCCTTTTTTCTCAGAATGTACCCGACTGTTGATTTTGCTACTCCAAGCATGTCTGCTATCTCTCTGATGGATTATTTCTTTTTTTCAGCCTCAGGATGTTCTGCTTCACCTCAATTGAGAGTTCCTTAGACCGCATGTTGTCTGGTCACAGCAACAGCTTCCAAATGCAAAACCACACACCTGTAATCAACCCCAGACCTTTTAACTACTTCATTGATTACAGGTTAACGAGGGAGACGCCTTCAGAGTTAATTGCAGCCCTTAGAGTCCCTTGTCCAATTACTTTTGGTCCCTTGAAAAAGAGGAGGCTATGCATTACAGAGCTATGATTTCTAAACCCTTTCTCCGATTTGGATGTGAAAACTCTCATATTGCAGCTGGGAGTGTGCACTTTCAGCCCATATTATATATATAATTGTATTTCTGAACATGTTTTTGTAAACAGCTAAAATAACAAAACTTGTGTCACTGTCCAAATATTTCTGGACCTAACTGTAATGTGTTTTTATGTGTTTGTTTTTGCCTCCCATTGTTTTCAATGGGGTTTGAATGGTTCATCGAACGGTTCATCGAACGTTCGTCGAACGGAGCCTCCGTTCGGCGAACCGAACTGAAGTCGAACACTAGGGGGTGGCTCATCTCTAATTGTCACCCAAGAAACCATCAACAATTGCTTTGAAGGAGGACCAAGCAGATGACTCATGCTTCTTGAGGCGAACGTTTCATCTTTTAGCAATTTCCTGATTTGAGGTTAAATGAATATACCTTCCTTAAACTTAGCTGCACTCAGTTTTGGAAACATAGCAACCAAATGATTGAAAGCCTGACCCTCTTTATCAATATCTTTTACAAAGTTCTTGATCAACCCCAGCTTTATATGTAGAGGCGACAGAATTATTTTGCTTGGATCAACCAGTGGGATATATTTGACAATTTCTTTTCCAGGAATGTACAATTTCCTCACAGGCTATTTCTTGACTGTGTAGGGGTTTTTGATGTCTCGGCTGTCCAACAGACACAAAATCCAGCAGAATTTAGTAAAACCACCCGGTAAACCTAAAAGCAGAGCAACAACTTTTAAATCACAGAAAAGCTGCCATTCATGATCTTTATATTTCACAATTTTGTTCTTATTTGCTTTTGTTGTAAACTTTCCACACAGAAAGCAGAAGTTATCAGGATGGTTTACACAACGCTAAGAAATACACCAGAACTCTATGATTGCACATTTATATACCGTTCAGACATTTCACTCATTCCCAAGCTTTACATATCATTGGAGAAAATTAATTAGGCCAGAATTGGGCCAGAAAAGACCGGAAGGTAACTGGACATGTGACGCCCCGGCCTATCAGGTCGTCACAAGGGTGCCGTGCAATCTGACTTTCTGCATGGTACCCACTTCTCCTTCGTTACGGGTCCTGTCCCTTTGGTGTTGCTAAGAACAGGTATATACAAATACTGAGGAACACTCTGCACCACACCCACCAAGCACCCATTGGGCAGCCTGAGGAGAATAGGGCAGCCCAGATGGAGGGATGGTAGAAGGAGGGCCAGAAGTGTCAAGAGTAGTCAGAGAGTGTCAGTGAGCAGTGACAGGAAGAGGTCACGCTGCGGAGCTGGGCTCCAGTACCCATCCCAGGTGCCAGACGTTGGCCTGGCCTGGAAGGAGCTGGAACTCCGGTCGCAGGGGGTAGTGGCAGGGGACGCGGTACTGCCACGGAGGGCAGTTTGGCTGCCTTGTGCTACAAGCGGGCAGGGGCCAGGGCACGATGGGGTACACGGACCCTAGGCTGGGAAGTAGCTTTATGCAGCCCAGTAATTCACCCGATGAGGACGGAATCTTCATGAACCGCTCTCCACCTGCTCCAAAATCGGGGTACTAGCGCAACGAGGGGGATAGGACTTCCCAAAACCGTCCAGAAAATCCCAAGCGTGAACCCTGAGAGCAAGCTCACCCTGCTAGCCACGCAGGTGAGCGGGACCCGAGTAGTTTTAGGTGAAAGGGATCCACCAAGACTAAACACAGTGCCAAGGGACAAGGCTTCAGACCAACCAGCAATGCCAAAAGGGCACGGACCCAGCATGTTCGAACTAAAGCTGCAGGGAATTCAAGACTTTGGTTTACCCGGTGTCAGTGTCAGTATCTCTGGACTGTGTGAGTACGTTGTGCCCCTTTGCTTCCAACGGGTCCCCGGCCTCCCATCACCAAGTCCCGGGACACCTTCCCTACCTACAGAGGGGTTAACATCAACAGCTGCCATCCCATCGCTCCCGGGCGATCTCCCTCTCTCCTAAACGCAGCAGCGGTGGTATCCCATTTTACCACGACCCATGGGTGGCGTCACAAACACTATCCAATCCACCCTTTCAGTCCCCTTTTTCATTTTGAGTGGCCGCGCGACCCTGCCTCGGGTCCGGAGACCCCTCGAGCCACTGCGGATCTGGATCCGAGCAGCCCGTCAGCTGTCGCGGGGGCGGTACAGATACATAGTCACAGTAAACAATGTTTGTGTGTGTTTTTACTTTCATGCCTATAATACTTCACTTTTTACTTTCCCCTCTAATCCCTACAACCAGTAATGAGCTATTCATCTCTCCTTCCATGCTCCCCACCCATCTCACCCTCTCCTCAGATCTGTTCCTCCACTTTACACCCAGTGTCTCCAGACATACACGGCCACCTCATGGCCTCTCCTGCTCCCACCTGCTAACACTCTCTCTGCTTCTCCTCACTGCTGGGGATATCTCTCCAAATCCTCGTCCTCCTCACCACATCCCCATTGTCACATCTAACTGCCATCCACACGCTAACACTAATTTCCGCAACCCTTCTAACCTTATACCCATTCACCCAGCCCCAGCTCCCCCAGTCCCACTAACAGGAGCTCTATGGAACGCTCGCTCTGTCTGCAATAAACTTTCCTATATCAATGATCTTTTCATCACTAATAAACTTTCCTTCCTCGCCATCACAGAAACCTGGCTCACCCCCTCTGACACTGACACTGCTTCTCCTCCTGCACTTTCTTATGGTGGTCTCCAACTCTCTCACACCCCCTGCCCCAGTAACAAGCATGATGGAGGAGTTGGTTTGCTCCTGTCCGACCAATGCTCCTTTACACTAATTCCACTACCACCCTCTGTTACTCTTCCCTCTTTTGAGGTGCACTCCGTACGCATCTACTCACCTTCCAACCTCCAACTGGCTGTCATTTATCGCCCCCCAGGGCCAGCCACTGCCTTTTTTGACCATTTCACCACCTGGCTACTACATTTCCTTTCCACCGACATTCCCACCATCATCATGGGTGACTTTAACATCCCCATTGACACTTCTCACTCATCTGTCTCTAAACTTCTAACACTCGCTACCTCCTTCGGCCTCACTCAATGGCCCTCTGCAGCTACTCACAAAGATGGCCACACGCTGGACCTCATCTTCACTCGTCTCTGTTCCCTATCTAACCTCTCTAACTTGCCTCTCCCCCTGTCTGACCACAACTTACTCACATTCTCTTGCCTCTCTTCTCCAAGTACACAACCCCCTCTCCACAAACGTTCACACCCCCCCAGAAATCTCAATCACCTTGACTTACACTCAGTTTCTCAGTCTCTTTTCCCTCTTGCAGACATTGCTTCTTCACACGATGCAGATGCTGCTGCCACTTTATACAACACCACCATCTCTGCAGCTCTCAAATCAGCTGCCCCCTCACACACACCAAAACCCGCACAATCAACAGGCAACCCTTGCACACGAGTCAGACTAAAGAATTGAGACGGGCTTCTAGAATTGCTGAGCGCAGATGGAAGAGGTCTCATTCCACTGAGCACTTCATTACATACAAACAGGCTCTCATCACTTTCAAGTCTTTACTCACTGCTGCAAAACAAACCTACTTCTCATCTCTCATATCCTCTCTATCCCACAACCCTAAACAGCTATTCAACACTTTCAACTCTCTCCTCCGTCCCCCGGCACCACCTCCGTCTTCTCTTATCTCAGCTGAAGACTTTGCATCTTTCTTCAAGCGGAAGATTCACAACATCAGAGCAAGCTTTGGCCCACAATCACCACAGCCACTTCTCACAACTACTCAGCCCTCTTCCTCCAAATCCAGCTTCTCCACCATGACAGAAGATCATCTTTCCACTCTACTCTCAAGATCACATCTCACAACCTGCCTGCTTGATCCACTCCCATCCCACCTCATCCCCAATCTCACCACAGTCTTCCTCCCGACCCTAACCCATCTCTTCAACCTATCACTAACAACTGGTGTATTCCCTTCATGCTTTAAACATGCCTCAATCACACCCATCCTCAAAAATCCCTCCCTTGACCCTTCCTCTGTGTTAAACTATCGCCCCATATCACTTCTCCCCTATGCCTCAAAACTACTGGAACAGCATGTCCATCTTGAACTGTCCTCACACCTCTCTTACTGCTCTCTCTTTGACCGGTTACAATCTGGCTTCCGACCCCATTATTCCACTGAAACTGCCCTGACCCAAGTCACTAACGACCTACTAACCGCAAAAGCCAAGTGACACTACTCAGTCCTCCTCCTCCTGGACCTGTCCTCTGCCTTTGACACAGTAGACCACTCCCTTCTACTACAAATTCTCTCATCTCTGGGCATCACAGACTTGGCGCTATCTTGGATCTCCTCATACTTAACCAACCGAACTTTCAGCGTCTCCCACTCTCACACCACTTCCTCATCTCGCCCCCTGTCGGGGTCCCTCAAGGTTCAATTTTGGACCCCTGCTGTTCTCCATTTACACCTTTGGCCTGGGACAGCTCATAGAGTCCCACGGCTTTCAGTATCATCTCTACGCTGATGATATGCAGATCTACCTCTCTGGACCTGACATCACCTCCCTACTAACCAGAATCCCACAATGTCTGTCTTCTATTTCATCCTTTTTCTCAACTCGATTCCTAAAACTGAACATGGTCAAAACAGAATTCATTGTCTTTCCTCCTCCTCACTCAACCCCCTCACCTGACATATCCATCAATGTCAATGGCTGCTCACTTTCCCCAGTGCCACGGGCTCGCTGCCTGGGAGTAATCCTAGACTCTGATCTCTATTTCAAGCCACACATCCAAGCCCTCTTCACCTCCTGTCGCCTGCAACTCAAAGATATTTCCCGGATCCATACATTCCTTTCCCAAGAAGCTGCAAAAACCCTAGTACATGCCCTAATTATCTCCTGCCTGGATTATTGCAACCTCCTGCTCTGCGGCCTCCCTTCTAACAGTCTCGCACCCCTACAATCTATTCTAAACTATGCTGCCAGGCTAATCCACCTATCCCCCCGCTACTCCCCGACCTCTCCTCTCTGCTAATCCCTTCACTGGCTTCCCATTCCCCAACAACTCCAGTTCAAAACACTAACCATGACATACAAAGCCATCCACAACCTGTCTGCTCCCTACATCTGTGACCTAGTCTCCCGGTACTTACCTGCACGTAACCTTCGATCCTCACAAGATCTCCTTCTCTACTCCCCTCTCATCTCCTCTTCCCACCATCGCATCCAAGATTTCTCCCGTGCCTCCCCCATACTCTTTAATGCTCTGCCACAACACATCAGACTCTCGCCTACCTTGACAAGCTTCAAAAGGAACCGGAAGACCCACCTCTTCCGACAAGCCTACAACCTGCTGTAACCCTCAGTCTGATACAGCGCCGCACCACCAACAATACTCTCACCTGCTGTATCCTCACCTATCCCTTGTAGACTTTGAGCCCTCGCGGGAAGAGACCACTATCCTCCTGTACCTGCCTGTGTCTTGTATTGTTTATGATTATTGTACTTGTCCCTATTATGTACACTCCTTTCACATGTAAAGCGCCATGGAATTGATGGTGCTATAATAATAAATAATAATAATAATAATAATAATTGCGCAATAGCATTTCATTGAGCAATACCTTGGAAGCCCGCTAAATCACTTTACGCAATATCAACCATATAGGATGCCTGCCCTCTGGCTACTGTTTATAGCTTTTTACACTTTATATTACACCAAAATGAATACTATCACATGCTTAGTCGGTGATTCAATCATTTCAAACAAAAAAACAACAGAGGAATTGCGGTGACAAAGCAAGTACACAAAATACATTTCAAAAATCTGCAATATCCACAATATCTAAAAAATCTTACATGATACACCATTTCTGACAGTATATTTTTAATCTGGAGGCAAAAATACATATGATTTGGTATATTACAAACCAAATGCAATTTTGTTGTTGACCAGTGTTCTAAGAATGCCCTTAAATCAAACATTTATTGCATCAACAACTTTGTCAAGGGAGATATGGGACACTCCTGTGCACATTAGACTGTCAGCTAATCTCACCGATATTGGTAGGTTTGGTCTACTTTAGTCAATTGTGTATGTTTACCTTTAAAAAGCTTTAGAATATCAGCTAGCTGGCGTGAAAAGAATTTTCTTCTAAGATACGTCTTTTTATCAAAGGCTTCTCTTTCGAAAACAGAGTTGTAAAGCATGGGTTCTGAAGTATTAGGATCTGGTCTGTATGAATAAGAAAACAACTGACTTGAGAAAGACAATACAAGACATACAGTTAGGTCCAGAAATATTTGGACAACTGTCAAATCTTTGTGATTTGGGCTCTGCAATTGAAGTGTAGACTTTCACGTTTAATTAAAGGGGTGAACATAAATATCCTGTGAAACATTTAGAAATTGCACCCACCTACAAAGCCTCGTCATTTCAGGGGCCCAAAATCAATTAGACAAATTTACTTTACTATAAATAAAATGTTAATTTTAAATATTTTGTAAAGAATTATTTGCAGGCAATGACCACCTGAAGTCTGTAAGCCATGGAAATCACCAAAGGCTGGGTATAATCCTTTGTGATGCTTTGCCAGGCATTTACTGCAGCTGACGTCAGTTGTTGCTTGTCGGTCTTTCTGCCTTAAGTTTTGCCTTAGGCTTTGTGCGCACTAGAAATGTGAAGTTTCTCAAGAAAATTTCTTGAGAAACTTCTGTGAGTGGAAGATTTCCGGACCTCCGGAAAAGATCCGCACCAAATCCGCGGTAAATCCGCATGCGGATTTGCCGCGGATTAGCCGCAAATTTGCCGCGATTTTCCCGCAGGTTGTTCCCTGCAGATTTTGCAGGCTGTACTGCAGAAATCCGCAGGTACCTGCGGAAAAGAATTGACATGCTCATTTTCTCAAGAAATTTTCTCAAGAAAATCTTCTCAAGGAAATTTCTTGAGAAAAATCCACAGCGTGCGCACAGCTATTTTTTTTTCTCATAGGATTTGCTGGGAAATGTCTGCACAAAGATTGCAGACATTTCTCAAGAAATTTCCGCAGCAAATCCGCGGGTAAATCCGCGGGTAAAACGGCCTAGTGCGCACATAGCCTTAAGGGTATGTGCGCACGTTGCTTTTTACCTGCTTTTTACCTGCTTTTTTGCTGCTTTTTCTTCTGCGATGTTTAATGCCAAAATGGATGTGTTCTTCTATTCAAGCAAAGTCTATGGGAATTTGGGTTTCTTGTTCACACTATGTTGTTCAAAATGCTGCCTTTTTGTGGCAGAACTTTGGTCAAAAACTCAGCTTTGCAGTGCAAAACCCAAATGGCAAAAACAATTGACATGTTGCTTCTTTGAAAAGCTGAGTTTTTGACAAAAGTTCTGCCACAAAAAGGCAGCATTTTGAACAACATAGTGTGAACAAGAAACCCAAATTCCCATAGACTTTGCTTGAATAGAAGAACGCATCCATTTTGGCATTAAACAGCGCAGAAGAAAAAGCAGCAAAAAAGCAGGTAAAAAGCAGGTAAAAAGCAACGTGCGCACATACCCTTAGCATGTGAAATGTTTGCTGGTTTGGGTTAGGATGTGGGGATTGACTCAGCCATTGCAAAATATTCCATTTCTGTGCCTTACAAAACCTCCTGATTTGCTCTAGCAGTGTGTTTTGGGTCATTGTCCACCTGTACTGTGAAGTGCTGTTCAATCAACCTTGCAGCATTTGGTTTAATCTGAGCAGAAAGCATAGCCCTATACACTTCAGAATTAGAGCTGATCAAACGCCCAAAAAAACAGGACCGGCGGATCGCGCTGCCAGATTTTAAAAAGAGTCCAATCCACTCCGGAATCCGGTGCCTATATAAGTCAATGGGGACCAGAATCCGGAAATTAAAAATATTTGTGGAGGGGATAGGGGGGTAAGAGTGCACACGGTATACTCACCGAGGCGCTATCATGGCGGCACACTCCTTCCGGGTGACGCTTTTCCCTTTCGAAGCCGACAATTCAATATTCATTGTTTTGCCCACCCACCAGCGCATGTAATTGGTTGCAGCTAGACGCGCCCCCACCCTGAGTGGCAGCGTGGCAACTGACTGCAACCAATCACAGGCGCCAGGATGGCCGGTGGGCGGGGAGAGCAGTGCAAGTGTCTGCCGGTCAGTATCGTGGTAAAAAATAAACAATCGGCAGCACAGATACACCCTGTGGCTGCAGCCCCAGCTGTCGGGCTGTATCTGTGCTGTGTATCCAGTCACATGTGTGAGGCTTTGCCGGGTGATGCCATGGCAGACTCGCGCGAATCCCTCGCAAGTGTGATTTTGGTCTAAGAGAAACCGCATGCGGCTTTTTTTTTAATTTAAATAAATGATAAAAAAAAAAAATGACGCGTGGTTCCCCCTAATTTTCATCCCCAGCCAAGAGAATGCCAACTGGGGGCTGGTATTCTCAGCCCGCAGCCGCCCGGTATTGCCGAATCTATTAGATGTGACAATCCCGGTACGTTACCGGCCCTTCCCGGTGGCCTGGTGTGGTGCCAATCGGGGTAATAGCAGGGGTTAATAACAGCGCACAGCTGCTACTAAACCCTAGGTTTGTGATGGCACAGGCACCAGATACCTGCATATCAAACCTGTAAATGTATGTAAATAAACAGACACACAGAAAAATACTTTATTTGGAATAAAGTACAAAATGTGCCCTCCTTCACCACTTTATTAACCCCCAACACAGCCCTCCAGGTCCGACATAATCCACAGGGTGTCCCACGCCGCTTCAGCTCTGCTACATCTGAATATCACAGAGAGAGGCCATAGAGCACGACCGCTCTCTGTGAGCTCCAGAGAATGAATGAGCTGTGCAATGAGCAGTGACGTCACGCAGGTAATTTGCAGTCACAGCTGGAAGTTCCCACGGTCCTTCATCTGTGATCGCAGGTAACCTGACCTCAGGTGGAGGTCACTGAGTTCACAGACCTGCATTTTACACCATATTCCTGCATCCAATCTACACCTCCTGGCAAAAAAACTCCCAGTGTTTTGATGCATTTTTTTGACGCATTTTTTTCCCGTGATTTTTCCCTCGTTTTTTTGTCAGGAGGTGCACATTTGGTACTGAAATCGTCTGCATCAGATTTCAGCACCAAATTTCCACCTTCTGGCAGAAATTATTGTTTTGGGTTTTTTTTTTAACTTTTCGGCCAAGGAATGCAAAGTTGGTGCTGAAACTTTTACACCATATTCCTGCATCCAATGTACACCTCCTGGCAAAAAACCATGATGTTTTGACGCATTTTTTGTGCTGCGGTTATTTTTCCAGGATTTTTGCCTCGGTTTTTTGCCAGGAGGTGCACATTTGGTGCTGAAATCGTCTGCACCAGATTTCAGCACCAAATTTCTACCTGCTGGCAGAATTTTTTTTTTCCATTTTTGGGCCAAGGGATGCAAATTTTGTGCTGAAATTTTTACACCATATTCCTGCATCCAATCTACACCTCCTGAAAAAAAAATGTGGTGTTTAAACGCATTTTTTGCCGCGTTTTTTTTCCATGTTTTTTGCTGCGATTTTTAAATAATTAAAAAAAAAAACGACGTGCGGTACTCCCCAATTTTCATCCCCAGCCATGATAACGCCGGCTGGAGGCTGGTATATTCTTAGCCCGCAGCCGCCCTGTATTGCCACATCTATTAGATGTGACAATCCCGGTGCATTACCGGCTCTTCCCGGTGGCCTGATGCGGTGCCAATCGGGGTAATAGTAGAGGTTAATAGCGGCGCACAGCTGCTACTAAACCCTAGGTTTGTGATGGCACAGGCGTCTACGAGATACCTGCATCACACAAACTTGTAAATAACAGTAAATAAATACAGACACACATAAAAATCCTTTATTTGAAATAAAGTACAAAACGTGCCCTCCTTCACCACTTTATTAACCCCCAACACAGCCCTCCAGGTCTGGCGTAATCCACACAAGGTCCCATGACGACATATCCAGCTCTGCTACATCTCAGAGCTAGCAGTCATAGAGAAGACTGCCAGCTCTGAGTGTAGCCTGAGCCGCAATAAGCGATGACTACAGCAGAGACTGTCACAGGCTGGTGGGCACATCAGCCTGTAACCAATCACAGATGAGAGGACGGCTGGTGGGCGGGGAAAACACAGAAAGCTGTGTGATTCCATGCACAGTACAGGAAGTGAATGCGCAACCCAGAGGCATTGTGCCGCCATAACACCGAGTCTCGGTAAGTATGAAACTGACGCTTATTTGTTATTTTGTTTATTTTTACTTTATTTGCAGAATCCGGATCATGCACCCAGAATCCCGGGCCCGGGTCCGGCACCTAGATGTCATTGAAACCTCGCAGATCCGGACTTTTACAGTCCGGTCCGCTCAGCCCTATTCAGAATTCATCCAACTGCTTCTTTCTCACTGACATCATCAATAAACACTAGTGACTGAGTACCCAACTTCTCCATATTTTATTCTTCCCATACATTTTACATTGCAGGGGGCTCTGCCACCCTCTTGCAAGTTCACTACAGCCAATGATTTTTGTTCAGCTATCTGCTTTTAATTATTGCAGTAAATATAGGTGATGCATTCCTTTTAAATTTTTAGAACACAATAGATCAGTTTCTTCATGACATTTTATTTAACAAAAGCCAGGACTACAGTATATCTAAAAAACAAAGTTGGCCATACATTCATTTTTCAAATGCACATGTCAATTTACATTTACCAAACCGTACATTCAGAATCTACAAATCATTATTATGGTCATACATACTTATTGTTCCTCCAGCAAAAGAAAGGAAATGTGTATAAATAGACATGTTTCATCAAGAAGTCATCCAGATGCTTCAGGAGAATGGATATACAATTATTTGCTTCATGTGGCATGGGTCAGAAACAGACCTTAGGCCTGAAATGTAAAAGTGAAAAATAAATGTACCCTATACTTTTTACTCCGTTCATACCAATATTTTGTTTCAATACCTGTATTTAATATTAAGTACTTTGCAAATTACTGAAATCCTTCTGGCTAAAGGAATAAATAACGATAAATGCTGCAAGGAGCAAGTCCAATTTATAATTTCTTTAACCTACTCCTCATTTATCAGCAATATATGACATTAATAACATTAATAAGAAACTCAGTAGTATGGAGGCAATTTGACTGACTGACTGACTGTCTTGCTTCTTTATAACACATTAATTGAAACCTGAGTACGGTAATTACTGACATCTTTAAAAGAAAAAGGTTAGATTTTATTGTACCAAATGCAAAATTCAGTTTGCATCATGTTAAATCCTGCCACTTTTTCATTGGTCAAGCACAGCTGCAGACAAGAAGGTTATAATCACTGCCACACAAACACCAAGCCTAAATTATGCCTCCCTGGCGGAAAATGACTGCTAGAACAAAAGGGTGATTAGCAGCTGCCTATTTACTGCAACATTCAATTAAAGCTCAATAAAGGCTTCCACAGCTAAACTAACTTGGATTTACTGTATGATTAGGATAATTGAAGGCCAACGTGTGGTATTTAAAGTTCTCTCCAATAAAGCTTGGTTATTTATAATGCAGATGAACAACTAATCTTCATGTTTAATGCAGCACTGTTCAACATTTTACAATTTATTGTTCAGGTTCAGTATACCAATTCACAGGTAAAAACACGTCAGTAATCTTTCTAGGTTGTATAGCACAATAATAAGGACAATATCATACCACTTTAGGTATAAGTCACACTGTAGATTTGTTAAAGTAATTTCTGCAACTGAAATACTTCTGCATTGTGGGATATTGCACCAGTCAGTTTTACACGAACAGGAGGTCTTTTAGACTTTGCTTACAGCTTATGTCGCGGGCTGCGGGGCGCTGCGCTCACTAACGCTCAGGTCCGGCGCTGCTGCTCAGCTGCTCGAGCGGTGGGCCGGATCCGGGGACTGGAGCGGCACTCCTCGCCCGTGAGTGAAAAGGGGGTGGTTTGTTTTGTACTCACTCAGCAACAGATGCACAAAGTCTCCGGTAAACCAAACGGCTGGATGGACGGGTCCTGCAGCCGGCTGCAGTGTCTCTCCCTGGACAGGTGATGGTGGCTGTCTTTCCCTGTACCTTTGTGTACTGTGTTGACTCCGATGGCTTCCCAATGGTAGTCCGCTCCCCGGCGTATAGGTGCCGGAGGAGCCCGTTTTGCCCGCAGGCGCTGGCCCTTGGGTCTCTAGCCTGTGGCGGTGGCTGTATACCCTCACGGTGCGGAAGGTTGCCTTCTGAAGGGTCCTGGGATTCCTGTCACACTCGGATTTGACTATTGTCGGCGGCTCCAAGCCTGCTTAACTTCACTCTGGTCCCCGATTCGGTACCGGTGGGCCACCGCCAACCCCGGTCCTACGGTTCCACAGAGATCTGTCACTCCTGCAGACGGCCACCACCGTCTGCCAACCTTGTTGTCAATGCCTGGGCTCCAACCCAGACACTTGCAGTTCGTGACCTCTCACTTTCACCTCCTAAACTGATCTACTGCTTTTCCCGCCTCCAGGCCTGTGAACTCCTCGGTGGGTGGGGCCAACCACCTGGCTCAGCCCCACCTGGTGTGGACATCAGGCCCTAGAGGGAGGCAACAAGGGTTTTGTGTCTGACTAATGTAACTGTCTGGGGGTGGGTGTGTGTGTGTGTTTTGTCTGTGGTTACCTGTCTAGTCTAGGGCGCCACATTCCCCCTGGGTAAAATGCAGACCGTCCACGGGCTTCCCGTCCATCACCAGTTTTATTTTTCAAACTGCAAAAATATAAATAACATGGGAAAAACGGTAAAACATGAAACATAAGCATACTTTAGGTCCTCTTAAACGTTACAACACACATAAACATTTTTAATAACGGACGGACGGATGTCTTCCGCTCTCCCACCTAAGCAACCTAGCCCTGATGCTGCCCCTAAGAAGTGGGCAGCACCCCTTTACCCCAGTCCAGGTTCAGGCTGCCCGAGCGGGAACGGGTACGGTAACTCGCACCCGACTGTCACTTCAGGGGACCCCACGTCCAGGGGGGCGCCTGACCCCCGGAGGATCGCCACCGGTTACGGTAGTGGCGGGCCTGGGCCATCACTTTCCTCCAGGCCCATCCTCCAAATCAGCCTCTCCGGAGGCGGCAACGGTATCCATCCCACAACATTATTTACAAGCCCACAAGTTCGTGGGTGGCCTGCAAGTTCTCGGCCGTGTCCATGAGGAGTTTCTCATGTGGGTATGGGAAGTTAACTTAACAACAGGGGCAACTCCAGTCCCAACAGGGACGGTTCTCTTAACGGACGGTAATCTGGTGATTTTTCGGATTGATTAATTTTCATTCACTCACATCAGTAACAGTGCTAAAGGTCCCAACGGGGACAACAGGGTGCAACGGTGGACCGCTGCCCTCACTTTAGGTCGACTTCTTCATAGACCTTCTCCACCTCGACATCATGACAGCAAGTTGGGGGAGGGGACTGGGACTGCGCCTGGAAACTGCGGCCCTCCCTCACCTTCACATCGAGGGTATACCAGCCCCTCTCCCCACAGTGTCGAGTGTAGACCATCAGGTCTCCCGGCAGCAGGTCACGGCCCGGGTGGCCCGTCGGCAGATGGGCATGTACATCTCGGCGGGCTACAAACACTTCGGCCTCCAGGCCCGGTTCGTATATAAAGCCGTTCCCCCGGTGAGGGTCAAATCTCCGGACCTGCCCCTCGTACACCGGGCCCCGTACCCGGAAGGTGGCATTTCGGAGGTTGTCCTTCTCACGGATGGTACGGGCCACCATCTCGGCCCTCTGGCGCTCTCTTTCAGCAATTTCACGGCCCAGCAGGTTCGGCTCCCTGTCCCAGTAAGGGGCGTCTGCATGCCGCCGCACACGGGTCGGGTCCCGCGGGACTTCCTTCACGCTGACCACAACTGGCGCCCTTTTTGGAAGGTCCCGTGGTGACGTGGCCTAGGGTGCTGCCTCGCAGCGGCAACCCGGTGCAGCCTCAGCCGAGGTTTGGGGTTTGGGAACAGGGATCCTCACCGGCTGGACCTCCGCCTCCTTCTGGACCGGACAGACCACCGGAGCCGGGACGGTCTTGGGTGCGGCCACTTCCGGTGCCGACGTCTCCTCTTCGCGGACGGGCACCTCCCGCTGGATCTTCCATGGCAGCGGGTCGTTTGCGGATATCGCTTGCAGGCTGGCCCTCCAGGGCGGACGGGCGGGGCTCCGCTACCGGTGGTGGGGGTAGCGGGCCTAGTGGCGGGGTAGCAGCAACCAATACGGGTAGCGGGGGAGGCAACAGGGTGAGTGGGCGCAGACCGGGCCCCTCAGCCGCAGCGACCGGTCCTTCTGGGACACAGGGGCGTGGGTCGCTTACGCGCTCCTCCAACTCTGTCTCCACCTCGCGTCTTCGCACGGCCGCTGCCACTTCCGCCATGTTGGCCACCCATCCTTCCAAGAAGAACTGCACTTGGGTCTGCAGGCGGCTGCACATTTGTGCGGTCCAGACCTCCACCCACGCCGCTGTTCCTGGCGTGGGCTCTGGGGTTTCAGCAGTGCCGGACGGACAGGACATCTTGTGCAGCAGTGTTCCAGGAACCATATGGCTTGCAGAGTCCTGGCGTCCCTGCTTTTATGGCCTCGGTTACATGAGGCAGGACGCCATCTGTCCCCCCTTGGTTCTTACTAGCACTTCCTCTTTTTGGGGGCGGGACTTCGCTTTCGCACCCTCCCTGCTCGGGGAAGGCGCTCGAGCGGGAAATCTTCGCGCCAAAACATGGCGGAACTTCAAATTTTTCGGCCGGACGCCGCCGGCGGGGACTGCTGGGCGCACGTCTACCGGTAGGTAGATTGGTTCTAATCCTGTTCGTGACGCCAAGTTGTCGCTGGCGGCGGGGCGCTGCGCTCGCTAACGCTCGGGTCTGGCACTGCTGCTGCTGCTCGGTGGCTCGAGCGGTGGGCCGGATCCGGGGACTCGAGCGGCGCTCCTCGCCCGGGAGTGAAAAGGGGGTGGTATGTTTGGGGATTTAGTCCATGACACCACCCACGGGTTGTGCTGAAGATGGGCACCATCGCTGCTGATGACGGGGATCCCGGGAGCGATGGTAGGGAGCAGCTGAGATGTTGTTCTCCCCCTCTGTGGGTAGGGGTTGGTGGTCCCAGGGCCCGGTGGTGTGACGGGGAGACAGGGTTGGTGAGGTGCAGGGTTAGGTGCTGGAGGAGCCCGTTTTGCCCGCAGGCGCTGGCCCTTGGGTCTCTAGCCTTTGGCGGTGGCTGTATATCCTCACGGTGTGGAAGGTTGCCTTCTGACGGGACTTGGGTAGTTAGGAAACCCCTGGGGTTCCTGTCACACTCTGATTTGACTATTGTCGGTGGCTCCAAGCCTGGTCGGGGTCCGATGGCCCTGCCTGTGTGCTTAACTTCACTCCGGTCCCCGATTCGGTACCGGTGGGCCACCGCCCAACCCCGGTCCTACGGTTCCGCAGAGATCCGTCACTCCTGCAGATGGCCACCACCGTCTGCCAACATTGCTGTCAGTGCCTGGGCTCTCCAGTTCGTGACCTCTCACTTTCACCTCCTAAACTGATCTACTGCTTTTCCCGCCTCCAGGCCTATGAACTCCTCGGTGGGTGGGGCCAACCGCCTGGCTCCGCCCCACCTGGTGTGGACATCAGGCCCTAGAGGGAGGCAACAAGGGTTTTGTTTCTGACTAATGTAACTGTCTGGGGGTGGGGGTGTGTGTTTTGTCTGTGGCTACCTGGCTACTTCAGGGCGCCACACTTACGTACTCCAGGTTTGCTGGAAGAAATCCATACACGTAATGCAGAAACAACCTTCTGCACGAAAATATACATACCCTTATCCTGTTTAAGACTATACAATATACCTTCCTTCCCTCCAACAGGACATTACAAATGGGTTGAAGCAGGGTCTTCCAGCATGACAATGACCCAAAACATGCAACTAAGGCAACAAAAGAGTGGCTAAAAAAGAAGCACATTATGGTCATGGAGTGGCCTAGCCAGTTTCCAGACCTTAATTCCATAGAAAACCTATGGAGGGGGCTAAAGCTCCGAGTTGCCAAGAGACAGCCTCAAAATCTTAATGGTTTAGGGATGATCTGCAAGGAGGAGTGGACCAAAATTCTTCCACACATGTACAAACCTCATCGTCACCTACAAAAAACATCTAACTGCTGTGCTTGCCTACAAGGGTTTTGTCACCAAGTATTAAGTCTTGTTTGCTAGAGGGATCAAATAGTTATTTCTCGCTGCAAAATGCAAATAAATTTATATAATTTACATAATGTGATTTTCTGGATTTTATTTGAATATTCTACTTCTCACTGTTAAAATTAACCTACCCTTAAAATTATAGACTGTTCTTGTGTTTGTCAGAGGGCAAAGTTACAAAATCAGCAAGGGATCAAATACTTATTTCCTTCACTGTAATTTTATATAATTAAATAAAATTCCCAAGACCAGACTGTAACCCTTAAACCATGTCCTTTCAAACTTCTTCTACCCAAGAATAGGGTTTGCTATAAAAAAAAAAAAGAAAATGGACTTACTCCTTAAATTCCATGCCACTTGAGCAATTCCACTCTTGTGATTCCTGCGTGTAATGCAAAGAAGACATCCCCTGTTGAATAGTAGAGGGCATTGGAATTACAGTATAGGTGCACTAAGTTGTTCTAAAAATAAGCGATAAGTAATTGTCATTAATTTATAACATTCCCTTCCTTAGGGATAATTTTGTGAAATGTCTGAAAATCGCGTTAATGATTAAAAAATCCTAGAATTTTATTTTGACAAATAGAAAAAAAATAATTTTACCATTTCCATTATTTATATTTTGTCTTGTCTTTTCCAGGACTAGTGACAGACTACAGGGTAAGTAGTTTAAAGCTCTCATCCTTATCCATTGAAATATGTGGGCTCTACATGTATAAAATAAATAATTTGATGAATTTTTAATGAAGATTTTTCCATGGACTTGTTGCTGGAATTTTTTCTTGTTATATGAAATGAGTTCTTACTATTGCACCTTTGTATGAGCTATTTATAACTAATTTACCATACATAACATGAATCATATGTTAATATTCAATATATTTATATATATATGTACTGTTTACACAATTAATTGATGATTATTTTTATTATTCAACAACCACATTTCTGTCGGTCACTCCAAAAGATTAATACTTTTGAAAACTTATTATTTAAAAAAGTAAAGTGAAAATTAAAAAAAATAGTGACCAATATAGCACCTTTTCTTTTCAACAACAGTCATAAGTCTTTCATCCATAGAGTCCGGGTGTTAATTAATCTGTTGAAGGTCTAAAAAGAGCCCACAAATTCTCAATAGGGTTTAGGTCAGATAAGGAAGGTCATAGCATTATTCTTTCACCTTCAAGGTCTTTACTGGCTACCCAAGGAGCAGAGTACTTGTGCATGCAATGGAGCATTGTGCTGCATAAAAATCATGGTTTTCTTCAATGATGCAGACTTTTTCTTGTACCACTACTTGAAGATAATGTCTCCTAAAAACTGACAGTAGGTGTGGGAGTTGATTTTGAATCCATCTTCAACCTGAAAAGCTCCAACTAGTTCATGTTTAATAATACCAGACCATAGTAGTAGGCACGGACGTCTGTGCCCATTACTGATCCAGCAATGGACACATTCATTTGTTCCATCAAGAGTCACTCTCATCTCATCTGTCCATAAAATATTTGAAAAATCTGTCTTCAGATATTTCTCAATTATTTTAGGAGTTGGTGGTGATCTGCGCTGCTGGTGTTGTATCCAATGAAGGAGTCCAATTCAAGAGAGGTTATTCATAACACATATCAAAGTAGTCTTCTTTAGCAGAGCTCTCAGAAGTAAGGATACTTTGAAATGCGTCAATAATAAACCGCACCCTCTATTGAACTGGGTTTTTACAGTGCTGGTGTTGTAGCCAATAAAGGAGTCCAATTCAGTAGAGGGTTACAATGCAAGAACTGCTCCTTAAAGAGTGAAAGACAAATACAATAAGTGAATTATAATTACCAGCTGTTGAGCAAGGAAAAGGAAGTCCTTACCAAAATATACACAGCACTTATACATACAAGTGTACGAAGATGGTTCCTTGAAGAACAGAGCACATGGCATGATTGTGAACAAAACCTATATATAAAAATTTTTAAAGAGAAAAATAAAGAACAAACACAATAGTAAAATGTAGGGATGCTCAAAGCACCTGTGCAAATAAACCTGTAATGAAACCTGATATGCACAAGCACAGTTATTATCATATTGAACTATAACAAGCGAGATGGTCAGATAAAGGTATACATAAAGCACATGTACAAATGCCAAACATAGAATTAAAAAGAGTTCAAAGCATACATAATGCGCACGTGCAAGCATTGGATATGGAATTGCATACAGTCAAGGACTCAATATGTGCAAGCGTGGTTAAAGTAACCTTATAGTGAGAATGTACAGTATGTGGCGGGATGTCAATACAGGAAAGAATATCAATGTGCCTGTGTAGCAGAACGCAAATAACAAAACCATGCACCTGCGCAATGCTACTTGTGTGGTTTATTCTCTACACTTTTCAAAGTATTTTTACTTCTGAGATCTCTGTTCTCCTGAAGAAGTAAGAATACTTTGAAACGCATTGTGAATACCTTCTATTAAATTGGACATCTTCAGTGAATACAACAACAGTGACACAGGTTACCTGCAGCTTCCAAAACAATCAATATAAAGTTGAATCTTTCAACCTGTGGAGCTGCAGTAACATGAATCCTTGCATCAGAACCCTTATAGTGTTATTTCTCACATAACCGCATCAGGTTAGCAACACCGCTTTGTGCTTAACATGCCCTATTGTACATTTATTGTTTCCGCAGCCATTTTCAGATATTTCTTGGCTCAGTGTTGTTGTTTCAATACATGTGTTTTGTTCAATGGTGGTCAGGTTTCATCTTTCCTTACTTTGGCCAGGTCTCTGATTACTGAACACTTTATACTTCTGGCCACTCCAGGGAGGCTGCAGTTCTGGAGTTTGACAACCCTGAAGTATAATGGGTTCCTGGTTGCTTCACGTTGGATTTCCCTTTGGCAGTTAATGTACATCTTTTTTCTCAACACTTTTTTTGCAAACCTGTTGACTATTTTTGACAACTTTTGATTGTTTCTGTGATCATGTCACAATATCTTAGCAACTTTAAGAATGCTGCATCCCTCTGTAACATTTTTAAACAATTTTTGACTTTTCAGATTTAGTTCAATTTTATGGGGGGCCAAGGAAAACAAGCTGCCAAATAATTCTGCACACCTTGATAAAGGGTGTTTAGGACTCACCCTCCCTCACTACATGAATACAGATCACCGGATATGTTTCAAACAAATAAGCAGTCACGTGTACACTACTTGGGGTTACAATATATGCATAAAAATGATAATATGATCAAAGAAAAGAAAGTACATACATATATGTATACATGAATAGTATACAGGAACATTACTGGAACAACAAGGTGTGCACATGTGAATTGGACGTATGGTCTGAGCACTGACAAGCTGGGCCCCACCCCTATAACCTCTGCAGCAATGCTGGCAGCATTCATACTTCTATTTTGAAAACACAACTTCTGTTTATGACACTGAGCACATGCACTGAACTTCTTTGGATGAAGATGGTGGGAATTCAACAATTCTTTTTTTCAGATCCTCAGACAGTTCTTTGCCATGAGGTGCCATAGATACCCCAAGTAAAACAAAAATGCAAGCCCATATGTTAAAGACGTACTTTAATTTTATTAATACATAAGGCAAGGCAAAGGTATGGCAGAATCCTGGTCTCTCATAGCCTCTTGTTGCAGGTCCACATATAGATTGGTATTATATGTTTTTTCTCCTTTCACTATTTTTTATTTACTTATTTTTTTTTGCTACATTGGTACTTTAAAATGATTTACTATCAGATGGCTTCTATCACGGATGCCACACTATACCCATTTAGTATTTTTTTGTTATCATTATAAGCTTTCTACCTTCCCTCCCTTTGTGGTTTAATTCTTATGATTGTGCCTTAAATAGGGTTAACCTCAATGAGTTTTTTTCCACTGCGGTTTTATTACATCTGATTATCATATTATTTCCTATTTTCTAATGAAAAGGAATAAAAAAACAATACCCAATTTTTTTACTTGTTTATATATTCACACTTTCCTGCACCTTAAATACCTTTTTGAGGAATTATGATACAATAAAAAAAAATATTCCAGGTGTCCTGCTTTTTTGTTTTTGTCTTCCTTGTGCCTGTGATATATACAGTTGAAACCAGAAGTTTACATACAGTGCTGGCCGAAAGTATTTGCACCCCTGCAATTCTGTCAGATAATACTCAGTTTCTTCTTGAAAATGATTGCAATCACAAATTCTTTGGTATTATTATCTTCATTTATTTTGCTTGCAATGAAAAAACACAAAAGAGAATGAAACAAAAATCAAATCATTGATCATTTCACACAAAACTCCAAAAATGGGCCAGACAAAAGTATTGACACCCTTAGCCTAATACTTGGTTGCACAACCTTTAGCCAAAATAACTGCGAACAACCGCTTCCGGTAACCATCAATGAGTTTCTTACAATGCTCTCCTGGAATTTTAGACCATTCTTCTTTGGCAAAATGCTCCAGGTCCCTGAGATTTGAAGGGTGCCTTCTCCAAACTGCCATTTTGAGATCTCTCCACAGGTGTTCTATGGGATTCAGGTCTGGACTCATTGCTGGCCACTTTAGTAGTCTCCAGTGCTTTCTCTCAAACCATTTTCTAGTGCTTTTTGAAGTGCTTTTGGAAGACCCATGACCTCTGAGAGAGACCCAGCTTTCTCACACTGGGCCCTACATTATGCTGCAAAATTTGTTGGTAGTTCTCAGACTTCATAATGCCATGCACACAGTCAAGCAGTCCAGTGCCAGAGGCAGCAAAGCAACCCCAAAATATCAGGGAACCTCCGTCATGTTTGACTGTAGGGACCATGTTCTTTTCTTTAAATGCCTCTTTTTTTCCTGTAAACTCTATGTTGATGGCTTGTCCCAAAAAGCTCTACTTTTGTCTCATCTGACCAGAGAATATTCTTCCAAAACGTTTTAGGCTTTCTCAGGTAAGTTTTGGCAAACTCCAGCCTGGCTTTTTTATGTCTCGGGGTAAGAAGTGGGATCTTCCTGGGTATCCTACCATACAGTCCCTTTTCATTCAGACACCGACGGATAGTATGGGTTGACACTGTTGTACCCTCGGACTGCAGGGCAGCTTGAACTTGTTTGGATGTTAGTCGAGGTTCTTTATCCACCATCCGTATAATCTTGCGTTGAAATCTCTCGTCAATTTTTCTTTTCCTTCCACATCTAGGGAGGTTAGCCACAGTGCCATGGGCTTTAAACTTCTTGATGACACTGCGCACCGTAGACACAGGAACTTTCAGGTCTTTGGAGATGGACTTGTAGCCTTGAGATTGCTCATGCTTCCTCACAATTTGGATTCTCAAGTCCTCAGACAGTTCTTTGGTCTTCTTTCTTTTCTCCATGCTCATGTGGTATACACAAGGACACAGGACAGAGGTTGAGTCAACTTTAATCCATGTTAACTGGCTGCAAGTGTGATTTAGTTATTGCCAACACTTGTTAGGTGCCACAGGTAAGTTACAGGTGCTGTTAATTACACAAATTAGAGAAGCATCACATGATTTTCCAAACAGGGCCAATACTTTTGTCCACCCCTTTTTTATGTTTGGTGTGGAATTATATCCAATTTGGCTTTATGACAATGTTTTTTGTTTTTTTTCATTGAAGACAAATTAAATGAAGATAATACCAAAGAATTTGTGATTGCAATCATTTTCAAGAAGAAACTGAGTATTATCTGACAGAATTGCAGGGGTGCCAATACTTTTGGCCAGCACTGTACACTATCGATAAAGACACATATGCATGTTTTTCTCACTATCTGCATTTTATTACTTTCTGCAGCAAAAGTTTATATACACTAAGAGTACTATCCGTTTAAACAATATAGGACAGCCCATATGATGATGTCATGTCTTTGGAAGCTTCTCATAGGTTTATTGGAAGCATCTGAGTAAATTAGAGACACATCTGTGGATGTATTTTAATGCACACCTGAAACACACTACTTCTTTGTGTAGAATCATGGGAAACTCAAAAGAAATTAGCCAAGATCTCAAGAAGAGAATCGTCGGCTTGCACAAATCTGGTTCAATCTTGCGTGCAATTTTCAGATACCTGAAGGTGTCTTGTTCATCTGTACAAACAATTATACACCCTATAGAGAAAAAGACATGGATCGCACATCTCAAAAAATACAATGATCTAAAGCCGTTAGGCAAAAAATTAAATAGAACATGAGGTTCTTTGTTACCATTCTGATCAGACTCTATTAAGCCCACTGCCACGTCACGGCGAACCTCTGGAGTGGGTCCCTAATCTAAACCTTATAGTGCAACATTGTGCACTAACCACTGCTGCAGCGACAAAGCGCAGCAATTATACACAAGTACAAACAAAAGATGAGAATGTCCAGCCAACATACCGCTCAGGAAGGAGACGAGTTTTGTGTACCCGAGATTAATGTACTTTGGCCAGACATGTACATATCAACCCAACAACAAAGGCAAAAGACCTTCTGAAGATGCTGGTGGAAGATGATAAGATTGTGTAGTTATCCACTGTGAAACGAGTACTGTATCAATATGGGTTGCAAGGCCAATCTGTCAGAAAAAAGCCATTACTCCAAAAGAAACGTAAAAAAGCCAGATTAATGTTTGCAAATGCACACAGGACCAAAGACCTTGTAGCACCCGGTCCCCGCAAGGCGCTCCCACTCTTATGTCTCAGCAGGGGCGCTGGTCTCCTCTCCTGTCAAGTAGGCACATGTGCCCTGTTACTGTCCCGGGGCCTGCCACAGCCTCCTCCTGCTCCCAGGCCACACTCAGGTCTTTTGGCAGTGCCCGATGGGTTCGCACGTGGTCAAACCCCTTTCTTAAAGCGCCATAGTCCTATTACCTGGAAGTGATCCTTGAGGTCAGAAATTATCCTGCCTATCCGTAGTGTGTTGCCATTTCTCCGGCCCCCTACCAGTCACTGTGTCTAATCTTGTTGCGTCACGTGTCCTAGTGCCTGTTACCTGTACCTGCTAATCTGTGTCTCTTCCTAGAGCCTGATACTACCACCACTTCCGTGCTGCCACACCTGAGTTACTACCTCCGTGCTGCCACGTCTGAGTTACCACCTCCATGCTGCCACGTCTGATTTACCACCTCTGTGCCGCCACATCTGAGTCACCGTGCTGCAACGTGTGAGCCACCAGTTCCATGCTGCTATGTCCAGGACACCATGTCTTATTGCCACGTCTGTGATTCCTTGTCTGTGCTGCCAGATCTGTACACACACATACTGAACTTCAGAGACTCTCCTGTTTGTAAGAGCCAATACCACTTGTCTTGGCAATAGTGCATTTAGGCACCCTGGGGCAGCGCTTGACAGTCCCTGTATAGAGGGTAAATTGAGGTTAGCTTTTGCAGGGGAGTCCGGTGTATGACCCAGTGGGTCCGCTCCTGTATGCTCACCGCTCCTCAGCGACCTTAACAGACCTTAAATTTTGGAGACATGTCCTGTGGTCTGTTGAAACAATAATGACCATCGTTACGCTTGGAGGAAAAAGTGAGAAGCTTTGAAGGCTTAGAATATCATCCCAACTGTGAAACACATGGTTTGCAGCATCCATGTTTTTGGGTTGTTTTGCGGCTGGAGAGACTGGTGCACTTCACAAAATAGATGACATCATGAGGAAAGAAGCTAGTGTGGCAATACTAAAGCAACATCTCAAGACATCAGCCAGGAACTTAAAGCTTGGGCGGAAATGGGTCTTCCAAATGGACAGTGACCCGACGCATACTGCCACACTGGTTACAAGGTGGCTTAAGAATATCAAAGTCGATGTTTTGAAGTGGCCACCTGAAAGCATTGATCTTAATACTATTGAAAATTTATGAAACTTAGAAGACAGGTGCGAGCAAGGCGACCTACAAACAAGGCTAAAGGCTGCCTTACACGTTACGATTTCATATGCGATCTCGTATGCAATGCGACACGCCCAGGTCGTATATACGATCTGAAGAGATCGTACATAGGTCGTCTCTGAGCATATTCTATACGATGCCACATCGATCAATATCTCGTTAGATCTACCGGACCGCAGACAGGGATAAATGATTAACATTACACGAGTTGCGTACGCCTAATAAAGCACGAAGGACAATTCGTTACGCAGTTGGTACCACCAATCATAGCGGTGGGCGTAAGGCATGGCGTGGAGAGACATGCCCGCGTCGCATATGACGTACATAATAACGATGAGGCTAGTCGTTGTTAGGGTGTCACACGTATCAATATACCGGTTTCGTTCAACAAAACGAACAATATTTAGAAAATGAACGATGTGTATGCGATCAACATTTTTGCGTACAATCAGGGTCGTACATAGGTGTCACATGCAACTACGTCACTAACAATGCCAGATGTGCGTCACTTACGACGTGACCCCGCCGACATCTCGTAAGATATATTGTAGCGTGTAAAGCCTGCTTTAGTTACATTAGTTCTGTCAGGAGGAATGGGCCCAAATTCCACCAACTATTGTAAGGCTATGTCCGCACTTTGCGTCGTCCTAGTTGCAGTTCTAAACGCATCCTCTGGCAGAAATTGCTTTTGCCAAAGTTGCTTTTGACCACAAAATTGCGGTAAATACGCATACGTTTTAGCCGCGTTTTTAGCGCTTTTTACATGCTTTTCCATTGCGTTTAGACAGATGCGTTTTGAACATAAAGACACTGCTAAATAAAGTTTAAACACTCAAACACAATGAAAAAAGGGAAAAAAAAAGGAACACATATAATTATTGAAATAATAACGAAAATAGTTATATTTCATATAATTATAGCAGTTTAATACTATTTAGCGGTAAAATAGCAATAAATTTATATTTTTCATTAATTTAATTGTCGGACTATGTGTGTGTGTGTAAAGGGATATATCATTTCATTTTGATGTCAGAAAAGCATGCATTTATGTAGTCCAAAACACATCCTTTTTGCAGCCAAAAAGCATGTTAAACGCTGGAATTTTGATGTTGCTTGCTTTTTACAACTTCTCATTGACTTCATTGTTAGCAAAACGCAGCCCAAAAGGCAAAAACAGTTGACATGCTGCTTCTTTGAACGCTGAGTTTTTGCCCAAAATTATGCAAATTAAACGCAGCGTTTGAAAACGCAAAGTGCGGACAGGAAATCCCCATTTCCCATAGACTTTGCTGGAAAATCAAAACGCATGCATTTTGGCATGAAAACGCTGCAGTTCAAAACGCTGCAGAAAAGCAGTTGAAAAGCAGGTGAAAACACAAAATGCGGACACAGCCTAAGACCCTTGCGGAAGGATATCCAAAACGTTTAACTCAAATCACACAGTTTAAGGGCAATGGAACTAAATACTAATGAAATATATGTAAACTTTTCACTTTGCAGAAAGTAATAAAAATGCCTTAAAACTTTCTCTCTCTCTCATTATTCTGGCATTTGGCAAATATAAATAATTTTGGTTTCTAATGGACCTAAAACAGGAAAGGTTTATTCTGATTTCATGTCAATAGTGAGAAAAACATGCAGATGTGTCTTTTTAGAAAGCGTAAGTAAATGTCTGGTTTCAACTGCACATATATTTATAATATACATTAATTTAATTACAGTATGTATTAATAAAATTACGTTTTTAAGATATAAGCTTGCATTTTTGTTTTTCTTGGGGTATCTATGCTGGATTTCTACATATAAGCCTTGATATCTGGAGTGTTTATATGGGTGCCATGAGGTGACATGTGTGAGAGATAACACCAAATGTAACACACCTGCTCCCCATTCACATCTGAGATCTTGTAATACTAATGAGTCACATGAAACCGGGGAGGGAAAATGGCTAATTGGGCACAATTTGGCCATTTTCACCTAGGGGTGTACTCACTTTTGCCAGTGGTTTTGACATTAATGGCTGTGTGTTGAATTACTTCGAGGGCACACCAAATTTGCACTGTTATATAAGCTGAACACGGACTTCTTTACATTGTATCAAAGTGTCATATTGTCAGTGTTGTCCCATGAAACTTGTAGTTCACCTGTCCTACTGTTCTAATGCCCTATCCAGCCTCCTCCCGGTCTCCTTGGGCAGATAAAATTTTCCTTGGGCATCTTCATTTTGCACCCCAGGGCTTATAGTGCTGAGTAGGCGTTTGACATTTTGATGCACATTGTGCTGTCAGAATGTCCATCGCTAGAGACCTGCCCACCGTCTCAGGAGACACGAAGAAGATGTTGTGTGGGTTAAAAGAGGAAAGAAGAGGCCAGATGGAGTGGAGAACCAGTCAGCATCAGCGGGATAAGTGAGCAGTGAAGTATCAAATAGTTTCTTGTTCAACCTCCAGTTATTACGCTTTGAAGTCTGATGAGACCCCAGTGCATAATAAGGAACATTTCCATTGCATTAAATAACTTCAATGCAAATCAAATTTACTTGTCAAATTCAAGAAGAAGAAACAACTTTTTGAAAATGAGCGACGTGTCAACGAGCAACGATAAGATGAGTATTTTTGCTTGTTCACCGTCGCTCGTAGCTGTCACACGCTACAATATATCAAACGATGCCGGATGTGCGTCACTAACGACGTGACCCCGACGACATATCGCACGATATATCGTCTCGTGTGACGCCCGCATTACACTTACACAGTCCAAACTTAGACTAAACAGTCTTAAAATGTGGCAAAATTATGTTTCAGCTGATACCACCTATCACATGGCTTACTTTTTGCCAGAAATTGGAGACAAAACCTTGCTGAACCATGTCTTTCAGCGAAATCACACCCCCTGTCAGACAAGGTAAAAATGCCTGGCACGTTATTAAAAACTGTTTTCCTAATCCTAGTGTTCTGCCTTCGTCCACGTGTGAGCTGTGTGGACTCCGGCATACAGCTAACCTACATCCACTGTTTCAATAAACAGACTGTGTTGCCTTTAAGTCTTTATTTATTAAATGATGATGGATAGGTGGATGATCATAAGAAATGGATGATTAATTGGTAAAAACTATAATAAAAGATACAAATCCAAATCAGTACAGGCATATCACAAATAACAGAATGACATACATAATAGTACTGGTATTTACAGAATCTGCATAACATAGAGAGCAATGCATATGACTGAATACAACATTTACACTGCTGATGCTGCCCTACACCTGCTCTGCATGTATCACGGCCTATGTAATCTGAGTAGAGCCACTGTTACTTCACAGTGCCTACATAACAACTGTACACATATTCTAACATAAATATGTAGTTTAGTACAATGATTCCTACCGGGATCCACTAGTCAGGAGGAACGATTGAAGAAAAGGAACTAGAGCCAGCTATAGCACCTCTGAATCCTATGGAGGCACCAAGACATCTGCGTCTCGAACTCAGGAAGGGAAGGGAAAAGGGGCAGTCCAAGGAAGTATCTTTTCCTTAAAGCAACAGGCTCCAACCCACAGAAATACTGTAGAAATGTATGAGGAAAACACTTAAAACATAAGAAAGCCAACAGTGACCTCTTGTGGGCAACAAACGATATTACCCTTGTCCTATTTAATGAATAGAAGACAGAACACTCCCCGCTTGGCGTTAACCAATGCCACTATTGGACTCCTGAGGGGATAACAACAACACAAGTTCAGTGACTGGTCTGGTGAACAGTTTGTTCTCTCCGAGCTTGCTCACTCTGACCTCTACCTTGCGTAGTCTCCCGTCCTTGCTGGGAAAGGGTTTGGTGACCAGGCCGAGTGGCCACTCATTTCAGTGTGATTGACTGTCCTTTACAAGTACCACATCGCCAAGTCTGATGTTTGGATGGTCTTTCTGCCATTTTGTTCTGGTTTGCAGAGTGGAGAGATATTGTTTCCTCCATCTGTCCCAAAAGGCATTGGACACGTTTTGTACTTGCCTCCATTGTCTTCTGTAGAGGTCTTTCTCGGTGAATTCTCCAGGTGGAGCTCCTGGGACACAGGTTTTCTGTGTAAGTAACATGGCAGGAGTAAGAACTGTTGAGTCTCCAGAATCTCCAGAAAGAGCTGTCAATGGCCTAGCATTCATGATAGCTGTAACTTCGGCCAAGAACGTAGTCAAGCTTTCGTGGGTAAGTCTGGTGTTTGCTTGCAAGAGGATAGAATCTAGAATCTTGCGTGCAATTCCTATCATTCTTTCCCAGGTGCCTCCCATGTGCGAAGAGTGTGGCGGGTTGAAGATCCAGGTGCATCCTTGCTCACCTAGGTACCTCTCTACATTTGTAATGTCTAGATTGGAAGGGATTTGGAGTTCTCTTGCTGCTCCAATAAAGTTCGTGCCTCTATCAGAACGAATGTGCTTCACAGGGCCTCTGATAGCGATGAAGCGTCGAAGTGCATTTATGAAACTTGAAGTGTCCATAGATTTTATTACTTCGATATGATCAGCTCTGACAGACAAACAGGTGAATAGAACTGCCCAACACTTTGCTTCGGCATGGACCTTCCTAGTGCGTCTTGTAGCTACGGACCAGGGGCCGAACACATCCAGTCCAACGTTGGTGAAAGGGGGTTCAGTACTGAGCCTGTCAGGTGGAAGATTGGCCATCTTCTGGTTTTGAAACACGCCACGAAGTTTGCGACACGTAACGCAGTTGAAGATGAGTTTGCTCGCACTTCTCTTCGCTCCGACTTTCCATAGTCCAGCCGCTCATAGACTCCCTTCGGTAAACAAACGACCTTGATGTCTCACCAAGATGTGATGATGTCGAATGAGCAAGGTTGTGACGTGATGACGTCTGGGAATTATTACCGGGTGTCTCTCTGAGACTTCTACCTTAGCTTCTTGAATGCGGCCACCTATTTTCAGCAGCCCATCTTTGTCAATGAACGGGTCGAGTTTCCTCAACGCACTGTCTCTAGGAATCGGTAGTCCTTTGTCAAGATTGCCTATTTCCTTGTTGTAGGCTTCATTTTGTACAACATGGAGTATTGTAATCTTGGCTTTCTCTAGGTTGGGAGCAGTAAACGCATGCTTGCAGTGATGCCAACCTTTACTGCATCTCTGATTTGTTGGTAGTTCGGACTTGTAAAACTGAGTCACGTGTAGTAAAAAGGCAATGGCCCTAACAAGTGAGTTCCAGGTTGAGAATCTACTGAACCGATGAGATCTGAGGTGACATCCTGAAACCACTGTATGAAGAGCTGACACTTGAGGACGAAGGTCGTCGTCGACATCTGGATCCACCAGTTCGAACGTATCGGGCCTGCTGATGTAGGATGTTGTCTGGTACAGGAAGGCAGGGCCTGTGAACCATGTAGTGTCCTTAAGGTGACTTGGTGCAACGGATCTAGTCGCATGGTCGGCGGGATTGTGATGAGTAGATACGTAATGCCACTGGTCAGGGCAAGTTGATCTTCTTATTCTCAACACCCGGTTGCTGACGTAGACGTAGAAGCGTCGTTTTTCGTTGCAGATGTATCCTAGTACCACCTTGCTGTCAGTGTAGAACTCTGCATCTTTAATCTCCTGATTCATTCCATCTGAGATAAGTTCAGCCAGCTCAACTGCAAGGACGGCAGCACAGAGTTCCAGTCTAGGTATCGTGTGTTCACGGAGTGGCGCCAGTTTTGTCCGACTCATGACGAACCCAATATGGATCTGTTCATTCACATCGGTGGTTTTAAGGTATACTACTGCTGCGATTGCTTTGACTGATGCATCGCAGAAAATACAGAGTCTTTGAGATTTGACTTCTGTGGATGGCACAGGAGCGTATGGTCGGTTCACATGAAGATCGGTCAAGGCCTCGAGAGACTTCCTCCACTGTGCCCACAGGTCTGCCTTTTCTGCAGGAAGTGTATCATCCCAATCAGATGTCTCTTGGGTGAAGTCTCTTAGCATCATTTTACCTTGGACGGTAACTGGAGCTACGAATCCCAGAGGATCGTACAAACTATTCACAAAGGAAAGGACACCTCTACGTGTGAAGGATTTTTCTTCTTTGTTCATCTGAAAGGTGAAGGCATCTGTCTTCAAGTCCCAAAGTAGTCCTAGGCTCCGTTGCATGGGAAGAGAGTCGATGCTCAGGTCTATGCCCTTCAGATCACTGGAATAGTCTTGAGAGGGAAAGGCTTCCATCAGTTCTCGGCTATTGGATGCAATCTTATGCAACCTTAAGTTGGACTGAGCGAGCATTTCTTGAGCTCTTTTTAGAAGACTGATTGCTGCCTCATTTGTGGGTGTGGATTTCAAGCAGTCGTCTACGTAGAAATCATTTTCCACAAAGGATCTGACATCCGACCCGTACTTCTCTTCACCTTCTATGGCGGAATTCCTGAGACCGTAGATAGCCACTGCGGGGGAAGGACTATTCCCGAAGATGTGTACCCTCATCCAGTACTCTATGATGTCTTTATCTGGGTTGTTGTCACGGTACCAGAAGAACCTCAGGTAGTTTCTGTGTTCCTTTTTGACGAGAAAGCAGTGAAACATCTGTTGGATGTCAGCCATAAATGCCACCGTATCTCTGCGGAAACAGAGTAGAACTTCTAGGAGTCTGTTGTTGAGGTCTGGGCCAGATAGTAGGACATCATTCAACGAGACGTCTTCGCACTTGGCACTTGAGTCGAACACCACTCTTATTTGGCCTGGCTTTTTAGGATGGTACACTCCGAAGATGGGTAAGTACCAGCGTTCCTCAGAGTCTCGTAGTGTAGGTGCGATCTCTGCATGGTTATTTCGGAATATCTTCTCCATGAAGGTAAAGAAATGTTCTCTCATCTCGGGAGACTTCTTGAGCTTGTGTCTGAGGGAGACAAATCGACTGTAGACCTTTTCCCTGTCGTTGGGTAGGCGTTGTCTCCGTGGTCGGAATGGTAAGGGTGCCACCCAGCTGTTCGACTTGTCTTTGGTTATTTCTTGGTCCATGAGGTCCAAGAACATCCTGTCTTCTATGGACATTGCTGTTTTGTTGTCCTCTTTGGTCCTGTGGAAGACTGTACAGCCTATGTGGTCTTGTTCGCCCTCACAAGCGTGGTCTTCGTTGGAAAAGACATGGCAGAGGAGTACTGCTTGGTAATTCCTTTACCAACAGACTGTTGTGACATGGTCGGAAGAAAGACGGACGTCCATTTTCTAGTGTGTTGGTGAGCATACTGTTGACTGAGGCTGGCTTGTGTGCTCCTCCTAGACAGACATCTCCTACTATGACCCATCCTAGGTCAAGTCTCTGCGCATATGGAGTGTTCTGGAAGCCGTTAATGGACTCTCTAGCCTTATGCACGCGTAGCATGTCTCTTCCAAGGAGTAAGGCTATTGGAGCTTCTGAGTCCAGTTCTGGAATCAGGTGAGCTATACGCTTCATATGGGGGTGATGAGCTGCTACCTCTGGTGAAGGTATCTCGGACCTGTTGTCAGGAATCTGGTTGCACTCCAGTATGGTAGGTAATGATAGGCAGGTCTGACCATCTATGGATTCCACCTTGTATCCGCTTGCCTTCCTCCCCGCCGTCTCAACGGTACCTGAACATGTCTTCAAGGAGTAGGGAGAACCGGGGCCTGCAATGTTGACACTGCTGAAGAAGATGAACTTGGCAAGAGACCTGTTGCTCTGGTCGTCCAAGATCGCATAGATCTTAATTGCTTTGTCTCTGCGGCCTGCTGGGTAGACTCTGACAAGGCAGATTTTCGAACAGGACCTTCCTCCTGTGAGTCCTTTACAGATCTCCGTACATTGAGAGGTAACCACCGTGGTCTCTTCATCAGTGTTCTTCTGTTTTCCATCGTGTTCTTCTGCTTGCGGCAACACTCGTGTAGGTGGTCCAGGGTGTAAGGCTGTATTGTGATCCGTGCTGTCACATTCTGCACATTTCACGCTAGCTTCGCAGTTCTTGGCCATGTGCAATGTTGCAGCACAGCATTTGAAGCAGATGTTGTGTTCCTTGAGGAAGCCTTTGCGATCCTCTAGAGACTTCTCCCTGAAGGCTCTGCATTTTAGTAGAGGATGTGGTTTCCGGTGTAGAGGACACTGTTTACTGATATCCTGGGGTTTGTTCTCTTCTGGAGGATGCTTACTCTCTTTGTGAGCAGGACCTGAGGAGACAATGTTAGTTTTGTGGACTGCCACGGGTGCCCTACTGGGTTTGACACCGGGGGCGGTGGTACATGACAGAGTAAAATCAAAACTAGGGTCATTTCTGATTTTAGCTTGCTGAGCTACAAAACCTACAAATACAGCAAAGGGCGGGAATGGCGCGTTATGTGTTTGCTTATACCGTGAACCGTGTGAGACCCACTTTTCTTGTAGATTGTAAGGAAGTTTTTGCACTATCGGATTGACACCCCTAGTGGTATCCAAGAATGCCAATCCGGGCAAATCTCCTTCCTCTTGGGCAACCTGTAACTCTACTAACAGATCGCTTAGCTCTCTTAGCCTTTGAAAGCCTTTGGGTCCTATCTTAGGGAAGTCATCAATTCTTTTAAACAAAGCATTTTCAATAACTTCTATGGACCCATAGCATTCATCAAGTCTCTTCCACGCCAAGTGTAGACCTTTGGGTGGGTTTTTAATGTTAATGTCTCTTAGTCTTTTGGCGTGTTCTACCGATTCACTACCAAGCCATTTTACCAGGAGATCTAACTCCTCACTACAAGAAAGGTCCAAACCTCTTATGGTGTTCTGGAACGAGGCTCGCCACGACCTATAATTCTCGGCACGATCATCGAACTTTACAAGTCCTTTTGTGACCAGATCTCGACGAGCAAAGAACTTTGCAAAGTCCATGGTGGCTTGGTCAGTGCTGGTGCGAGCCGGTGTGTGGTCGTGTCTATTGTGTGGTGTATCACCATACCTGTAGGGTGTTTCCGCCTTCGGAAAGTCAGCATAGTACCTCCCCGGAGAGGAAGGTGTCTCTTTGTGGTAAGATGGTGGTTGTACCTTCCGCTCTGTGGAATAGTAGTTTTGGTGAACCTCCTCGTGCTGTACACTCTCTTGCTTGAAGCGGTGTAATTCGAGGTTGGATGGCTGGCTGTCTGTGTAGTCTGTTCGGTGAAGCACATCTGAGCTGTCATCTATCCTGGAGTATTGGTAGACGTATTCTGCGACGCACTGTGCTGGATCCTGCTGGTTTAGGTCCGGCCCAAGAACATCGCTGCGTCTTTCTTCGGGGTGCTCTGCCGCTTCCAGGAACTCTGCCTTGGCTATTGCGGCCGCTGTCTCCTTTTCTACGGCAAGTCTTTCTAGAGTCAGTTGCAGACGTGCACTCTCTGCTTCTTGTTCTGATTGCAGACGTGCACTCTCTGTCTGTTTTAGTTTGAGTTGCATTTCCTGTTTAGCGAAGGAGGACCTCACTTTAGCTGCTTTGGCCTCAGTGCGGGCGATGGCAGCAAGCTCCCTAATTGAGGACTTAGTAGAGCTTGCCCGTGACCTTGTCTTCAGGGAAGACGCTCGGCTGACAGACATTGTGCACTTGGCTGCAGACTACTTTAGCGGGAAACAGAGTCTATTTGCGGACGGCCTTCTGCGTGGTGGCGAGTGGAATGGTGGTTTCCGGCGTATTGCGGTCTAGTCACTGCGGCTGTATGGTGGCTGCTGCGACATCCATATGCGGTACAGCGTGGATGTTAGCGGTCCCGTACTACAGCCTGTGACCGGCTATCTTTACTGGAGTTGGACTGCGCTCTTGTTCTATGTAGCTGTATGGCGGCTGCTGTAATATCCGTGTGCCGTGTAGCGTGGGTGTTAGCTGTCCCGTACAGTTCGTACAATCGCTGCCTGCGACCAGCAGCCCGTTTTTACTGTTCTGCCTTCGTCCACGTGTGAGCTGTGTGGACTCCGGCATACAGCTAACCTTCATCCACTGTTTCAATAAACAGAATGTGTTGCCTTTAAGTCTTTATTTATTAAATGGTGATGGATAGGTGGATGATCATAAGAAATGGATGATTAATTGGTAAAAACTATAACAAAAGATACAAATCCAAATCAGTACAGGCATATCACAAATAACAGAATGACATACATAGTAGTACTGGTATTTACAGAATCTGCATAACATAGAGAGCAATGCATATGACTGAATACAACATTTACACTGCTGATGCTGCCCCACACCTGCTCTGCATGTATCACGGCCTATGTAATCTGAGTAGAGCCACTGTTACTTCACAGTGCCTACATAACAACTGTACACATATTCTAACATAAATATGTAGTTTAGTACAATGATTCCTACCGGGATCCACTAGTCAGGAGGAATGATTGAAGAAAAGGAACTAGAGCCAGCTATAGCACCTCTGAATCCTATGGAGGCACCAAGACATCTGCGTCTCGAACTCAGGAAGGGAAGGGAAAAGAGGCAGTCCAAGGAAGTATCTTTTCCTTAAAGCAACAGGCTCCAACCCACAGAAATACTGTAGAAATGTATGAGGAAAACACTTAAAACATAAGAAAGCCAACAGTGACCTCTTGTGGGCAACAAACGATATTACCCTTGTCCTATTTAATGAATAGAAGACAGAACACCTAGTGTATTTAATTTGATATATGGTGTATATAGGTGTATTTAGCTTAATATAGTGTATCTGCGTTAATGTGTACCTTAGTTAAAACATTTTTTTTTCTTTTTAAAGCACTGGCAGATCCCACTGGGAAGACGGTTTCGCTCCTTAAAATTGTGGTTTGTCTTCAGAATGTATGGTGTAAAAGGACTTCAGGATCACATTCGAAAGGTAAAATAATGTAACATTATACATACTGATTACAATTTTTAAAAGGCTTTTAATGACAAGTGACTGGCTGAAAGCAGCAATCTAAAGAGTCACTATGAAGCCGGGGTCACACTGGAATATAGTATACGATTATTCATGTAAGAGCATCGGATGCATTATATTAATGACATTTGACTCAGCAGAGTGTCATTCACTGTAATCTGATTCTCTAGCATGTGGTGAGCAGAAGAAGGAAAGAGTAATTTCTCCATCTTTTACATTGTCTGTCTGTGTGTATTGGACTGAAATTGGTTGTCATCCGAGTGCTGCCCAGTGTTTCACATGCACGCATAGATTTGTATGGGAGCGAGTGAGCCAAGATAGGCTGTCAATCACAACATGCAGCAATTTTTCTCTCATGTCGATTCGGCATGAAAAAAAACCCCCACAGATCTTCTGTCTCATTGGATAACATTGATTAGAGTGCAATGTGAGATTTGTTAGCATTGCACTCATCCAATTCATACGCTTGTGTGATCCTGGCCTGAAAAGTATGATGTTCTGGTGTATGGAGCAATGAAGCAATAAAGCGACTGCAGTGCTTTTCTGATACTAAATAGCTTTTTTGACAGCTGATTGGTTGGCATGTCAAAAATGTGTATTGATGGCTTGTACTAAGAATACATATATTTTAAAACCCTTAACAGCCTGTTTAGTCTAACAAAAAGAAAAATCAATTTTTTTTCTTCTACAAAATAATTTTTATTCAATTTTTTACATGACACAGTAGAATCTGGGGCGTTGCTAGGGTCAGAAAAGATCAGTGGGAGCAAGCCCCTAGACATATACCCTCCCCCCCCAAACAAATTAACTAGTAACACCACATAAAACTCTTTAAGTACAGATAATGTAGCAGATGTGACTTACAGTCCTGTATAACATCACAGAAAAGTGATAACTGAGTACAGATAATGAAGTAGATGTTGCCAGTAGTTCTATGAAACCCTATAGACACCATTGTAAGATGCACTGGCACATTGGAACTATTTGCTACTTCATAGAAGTGCTGCTGTCTGCCAGGGAAAGGATATGTCTCTGGCTGCTCCTGAAGCCAGACCGCCATGCGCTATGGTCCTCCTACAGAACAGAAATATATAATTACAGGAAATAACTATTTTTTCTAGGATTAGTATCACTATGGCACTGTCTAAGGGGGCAATTTGTGCTGAGGGTACCGTATACAAGAACATTATTCATGGGTCACTGTACTTTGGGGAATTCCCTAGCTAGAACACAGTAGCTTGGACATTATGTATGGAATACTTTATGCCTAGTGCACTCTATTTAACCCCTTCCCGATCTCAGACATACTGGGTATGTCCTGCTTTTCAAGGGCTTCCCAACCTTGAAAATATACAGGACGTATTGGCGATCGTGCAGGCGCAGGAGCTTTGCCCATGTGATCGCCGACGGAACTTCAGCTTTCATGACAGCACTCTCATAGCCAGGAATGGTCCCTGCACCATCCCTGACTGTTTAAGCCCAAAATACCGCAATCAATATCGATCAAAGCATTTAGGAGGCTGGGAGAAGGAGGGCACATGAGAACCTCTGGATCACCCAGGTACAAAAAGCCTCTGGAATCATGGCAGAATCATAGCATGATTGCAGTGCTGACTAGAGATGAGCAAACCGGTCGCGGTTCGGCTCGAGTTCGGTTCGCCGAACGGAGGTCTCGGTCGAGTTCGGTTCGGCGAACCACTCGAACCGCATAGGAAACAATGGGAGGCAATCACAAACGCATAAAAACACCTAGAAAACACCCTCAAAGGTGTCCAAAAGGTGACAAACAACTCACAACACAACACAAACACATGGGAAAGTGACAAGGACATATACTCATGCGAAAACAAAAGAGCTGGACAAGGAAAAAGAGGAGGAGACACAGATATAGGCATGGCACGCCCTTCTAAAATCATGTAAAACACCACAAGGTGACTCCAAGCGGAGTTCTCCCTTTTTTCCAAAAATTGGGCCACACACACACACACCCACCCCTTCAGTGGCAGCACTTGTGCCCCAGTTGTACACTTCACAGCTAGATTTGCATCAAGCACATTCAAAAATACGCCATACTTAACCGTCCCCAGGATGACACCGGGGTAGGTAGCTAAGTCTTTCCTGATCCCAGCTCTGTTCATCTTGGCTCCTTTTAAAAAACACAGCAAGCAAGGGTTACTCCAAGCGGAGTCTCCTATTTTTCCCAAAAATTGGGCCCCACACACACCCACCCATTCAGTAGCAGCACTTGTGCCCCGGTTGTACACTTCACAGCTAGATTTGCATCAAGCATATTCAAAAATACGCCATACTTAACCGTTTCCAGGATGACCCTGGGGTAGGTAGATAAAGTCTTTGCTGAACCATGACTTGTTCATCTTGGCTCCTTTTAAAAAACACAGCAAGCAAGGGTTACTCCAAGCGGAGTCTCCTTTTTTTCCAAAAATTGGGCCACACAGACACCCACCCCATCAGTGGCAGCACTTGTGCCCTAGTTGCAAACAGGATGTTTTGATTTGCATCAAGCACATTCCAAATCCACAAGCATTTACTCTCCCCAGGATGACACAGGGGTAGTAAATTCCTTGTGGATCCATGACTTGTTCATTTTGATGAACGTTAGTCTGTCCACATTGTCACTGGACAGACGCGTGCGCTTATCTGTCAGCACACACCCAGCAGCACTGAAGACACGTTCAGAGACAACGCTGGCAGCTGGACACGACAAAATCTCCAAGGCGTAAATTGAGAGCTCTGGCCATTTTTCAAGATTTGAAGCCCAAAATGAGCAAGGCTCCATTTGCAAAGTCATGGCATTGATGTTCATTTGGAGATACTCCTGGGAGATTCACTCCCTGCACCTGCACGGTTGTTTGGTGGAAAAGCCGAGCTAAGATCGAGTAACAGCTTCTGCTGATACTCCTGCATACGTGCGTCCCTTACTATGGCTGGAATTATGTCACAAAATTTGGACTTGTACCGGGGATCTAATAGTGTGGCAAGCCAGTAGTCATCATCACTTCTAATTTTGACAATACGAGGGTCATGTTGGAGGTAGTGCAGCAAGAAGGCGCTCATGTGTCTTGCGCAGCCATGCGGACCAAGTCCACGCTTTGTTTGTGGCATAGAGGTGCTAACCGTTCTTTCTTCCTCTGACATCTCCCCCCAACCTCTTTCAACTGAAATTTGACCAAGGTCTCCCTCATCCGCTGAGTCTTCCATGTCCATGGACAGTTCGTCCTCCATTTCTTCATGTTCTCCTGCACCTTCCTCAACATTTCGCCTGCTACCATGCGCCCTTGTTGATCCCTGTCCCCCATGGTCCCATGCCTGCCGCGTTGGTGATGATGAACGTCTGGACCTTGGTGATGTTGTTGTGTCTTGCGCATATGAATCCTCCTGTAGTTCCTCCCCTTCCTGTTGTCCCACCTCCTGACTCCGAATAGTGTTTAGTGTGTGCTCCAGCATGTAAATGACTGGAATTGTCATGCTGATAATGGCATTGTCAGCGCTAAACATATTCGTCGCCATGTCGAAACTGTGCAGATGGGTGCATAGGTCCTTGATCTGAGACCACTCCATCAGGGTGATCTGCCCCACCTCTGCATCTCGTTGGCCCAGGCTATACGTCATGACGTATTGCACCAGGGCTTGGCGGTGCTGCCACAGTCGCTGTAACATGTGGAGAGTCGAATTCCAGCGTGTCGCCACATCGCATTTCATGCGATGAACCGGCAGGCCGAAAGACTTCTGGAGCGATGCAAGTCGCTCAGCAGCGGTGGTTGAACGGCGGAAGTGAGCAGACAGTTTTCGTGCCCTGTTCAGAAGGCCATGTAGGCCGGGATAGTGTGTTAAAAATTGCTGGACAACAAGGTTCAACACGTGAGCCATACAAAGGCACGTGTGTCACCTTGCCCAGGCGAAGGGCCGCACCCAGGTTTGCAGCATTGTCGCACACGGCCTTACCAGGCTGCAGGTTGAGTGGAGACAACCATTTATTAAACTCAGTCTCCAGAGCTGCCAACAACTCAGCCGCTGTGTGACTCCTATTTCCAAGACATTTCAAGCTAAAGACCGCCTGATGCCGTTGCGCTCTGCTGCCAGCATAGTAATGAGGGGTGCGTGATTCCTTCTGCGCAGTGAGAACGCTGGTGGCCTGACCAGGCAGGCTTGGGGCGGAGGTGGAGGACCCAGATGAGGTGGAGGAGGCAGAAGCAGTGGCGGAACTTGGACAGACAGAGGATTGACACACAAGTCGTGGGGACGGCAAGACTTGTGCAGCAGATCCTTCACCATCTATCACCATAGTTACCCAGTGCCCAGTCAGCGACATGTAACGTCCCTGTCCATGCTTACTGGTCCAAGTATCGGTGGTGAAATGCACCCGCTCACACACAGAGTTTCTCAAGGAAGTGGTGATGTTGTGTGCGACATGCTGGTGTAGCGCGGGCACACCTTTCTTAGAGAAGTAGTGGCGACTGGGCATCTGGTACTGGGGCACAGCGACAGACATAAGGACGCTAAAATCCTGTGTGTCCACCAGGCGGAAAGGCAGCATTTCGGTAGCCAAGAGCTTACAGAGGGATAAAGTCAACCTCTTAGCTTTGTCATGGGTCGCAGGAAATGGCCTTTTATTTGTCCACATCTGAGGGACAGAGATCTGGCTGCTGTGTGTAGACGGTGTTGAGTAGGGTGTCCCTGGAAAAATGCAGGTTTGTGAGGAAAGTGCAGGCGTAGACATGATGTTGCCTTCATCCAACGTTGGTGCTATCGATGTCTGAGAGAGCTGTACACACGCACTTGTTTCCCCTTCCAAACCAACTGACGACCTACCAAGCAAACTACCTGTTGCGGTTACAGTGGTGGAAGTTGTGCGTGGAAAACCAGGTGTGACAGCTGTCCCCACAGTCCTAGAAGATGAAGAGCGCGCGGATGCACTGGAAGGGGCAGGCGGTGGATGGTTCGCTCCACTAGGCCGCATTGCAGCACGGTGAGCTTCCCACTGGGACATATGATATTTATTCATGTGACGATTCATGGAAGAAGTTGTCAAACTGCTGAGGTTTTGCCCTCTACTAACAGAATCATGACAAATTTTACAGATCACATAATTTGGGCGATCTTTTGCTATGTCAAAAAAGGACCAGACTAGGCAAGGCTTAGAGGGCATGCGACCTGCTGATCCACCCCGACTAGTGCTCAGAGGCACAGTGGTGGCTGAGGATGCAGTTGTAGATGTGCTACCAGTACTCCGACTCTGTCCAGGAAGGCGCAAGATAACTTCGTCGTCAGTTGCATCATCCTCCACCGTCTCTGTTGACCTCCTCGAGGGCCTGACTGTGGGTTGACAGTAGGTGGGATCTAGAACTTCCTCATCAATTGTTGTGTTTGCACTCCCCTCACCCTCAGACCGAGCCTCTTCTTGCCCTGACCGAATATTTAAGTTGTCATCCCAATCTGGTATTTGCGTCTCATCATCATCAGTATGTTCCTCATTGTCTATTACAACAGGTGTTTCAGTTTGTGAATAAGGGTCAACATTATGCTCAGAAACTTGGTCATCACGACCTGAATCTTAGTCACAAAGGTTCTGGGCATCACTGCAGACCATTTCCTGGTCTGTACTCACTGTAGCTTGGGAGCAGACCTCTGATTCCCAGGCTATAGTGTGACTGAACAGCTCTGCAGACTCAGCCATCTCAGTTCCACCATACTGTGCAGGGCGGATGGAGACTTGAGAGCTGGGAGAAAGCAAGTGTGATTGGGATGACAACTCAGAGGACTGGTGTTTTTTGGATGCGGTAGTTGAGGTGGAGGAGAGGGCACTTGTTGGACCACTTGAGATCCATTCAAGCATTTTCTTTTTTTGGCCATCATCTACCTTTGTTCCAGTTGTTTGTGTCCGTAAAAAAGGGAGCACAGTAGACATCTTACTTTTGCTGGAAGATGGTCTATCTTCAGCAGATGTTAATGGAGCTTTGCCACCTTCCCCACGGACAAACCCTTTTTTTCCTTTTCCAACACGCCTCTTCCCCTTTCCACCAGCATCTGTCATTTTGCCACTCATTTTGATTGCGACAAGATTGTGCACTTAAAATGTGGTAGTAAAAATTGAGAGGTGGTGTAGATTGCAGCAGTGGTCTATCTTTATTAACAGCAGAATAAACAACAATAACTATCCCTGACAATGCAACTATGGCCCTTAAACTGGCAGCATAGTTTGCTAGTATAATGGCTTAGTAACAATGAGTTTGAGTGTGCAATGCAGAGGTGCTGCACATAGATTTGCACCAGTGGGACACTAATGCAAGTCCAACAGCCACTTTTAGGATGCCACTAAGTTTACTCAGTGTTTGCTAGTATAATGACTTAGTAACAATGAGTTTGAGTGTGCAATGCAGTGGTGCTGCAAATAGTTTTGCACCAGTGGGACACTAATGGAAGTCCAACAGCCACTTTTAGGATGCCACTAAGTTTACTCAGTGTTTGCTAGTATTATGGCTTAGTAACAATGAGTTTGAGTGTGCAAAGGGCAGGAGGGTACAGTGGCAGGGTTGTGGATCTGCGTAGAGGAAAGGAAGCCTCCCTTTCTATCCCTCCTAATGGGGAAATGCAGCGAGGAAATCCCTGACCTTAGCTACACAGACGCTGTCATCTTGTGTAGCTGTTAAAATCTGTTTTCACGGACCTGACTGTCACCTATGGCTCTGACCCTGCCAGTATTAGCCCTTACAAGGACTAATAGAAACTTCTATCCCTATTCTGTATAGCGCTGTGTATAGAGCGTACACAGCAGTATCGGAGACAGGAGCTACGCCAGCGGTGACTGACACCAAGACGCAGAAGGCAGATAATGGCATGCTGGAGGAAAATGTCCGTTTTTATAATGCATGGACATGTGACATGGACATCCTATCACACATGCCGTTGATTCTCTGGCTAAAAGTCCACTCAGCTCCATCAGCAAAAATATAAAAATCTAATGGCTCTCAGAATACAGCAATGCAAAACCAATTTTTTTATAAAATAGTTTTTGTGGAGTAAAAGTGGCAAAACATAATAAAACTATATAAATGTGGTATTGCTATAATCGTGCTGACCAGAAGAATGATGCTGTCATTCATGAATTGCTGTTTTCTTCTTGATTCTGCCTCACAAAAGCAGAATAGAAAGTGATAAAAAAAAAAATTGTGGCCAAAAATGGTACCAATAAAAACGCCAACTCATCCCGCAAAAAACAAGCCTTCACTTGACTCTGTCTGCAAAGAAAATAAACAAACGATAGCCTTTGGTGATACAAAAAAACTTTATTTTGTTAAAAAGCATTTCTAGTGTTTAAAATAGTCAAACCTAAAAAAAATTATAATTATAATCTTACTGACCTGAGGAATAAAGCTGCCTTATCACTTCTGTCGCACCGTGTGGCATAAAAAATAAATAAAGCCAATTTTTCAACTGCTGATATTTATCCTGCGCTCTACGCTGAGCGCTTACACTGGAGATTACTTGTAAATCTCTGAAAAATGTGATTCAGACAAAATTTTTAATGCAATAATCCCTTTAATGCAGCAGTGGACGTCCCTTTGTCTGGTGTCATGATCCAGGCCGGCTTTTCCCTGCTGCTGGTTACACCCAGCTTTGGCCTGGTCATGTCAGGAGTTGACTTCCCTTGCCTCGTTCAGGATACCAGGACCCTATACCTAACTGCCTCTCTACCTATGACTCAGTGCCAGTGATATTTCTGCCTTGCAGTGTGTATACTGGCTCTGGTGAGTGTTCCCGATCTGTCCTGCCCTCCCTGTTACTGTGTCCTGACTTCTACCCGCCCCCATTTGTCTGTCTGTCCCAGTCTCTGACTTCCCTCTTCTGCCTGTTGTTTGTGTTTCCCTCTGCATATCTGATCTCCCGGCTTCTGACTCGGTTTTGCTTTCTGACTTTGATATTGATCATCCCCTTGCTGCAGTGACTCGATTTTCCTGGCTAGACCCTGAATGTTTGACTACCCTTTGCCCCCTGGTGATTCGACTGTTTACATTGCTGAAGTTACTCTGCTATACTTCAGCTGCCTTTCTGTTAGAGTGTTTCTTTGTCTCTCCTTCACTACTGTGCTGCCACCTAGTAGGGATTACGCTGTACTGTGTCCTACTAGCTTGTGTACAGTGTGACACTGGTCTGTGGAAACAAAGCAATAACTCACAGCACCTAATAGTTGTCGACATCTTGCTAATGGCAACAGGAGGTGCACGCCTGGTCCAAGGAATCCACTTGGAAAAAGCAACAGCAACAAAAGTAAGAAAGGACAGCTCCTCAAAAAGTAATTAAAAATATTCTCTTTGTCTTTAATCCATTTGTGACATTTTGACCATACGGTCTTTTTCAAACATACAAAATAGCAATACAACCAGCAATACAGGCTCCATTTAAATAGGTAGACAGACAAAGCTGAATTCTGTCACAGAGATTTATTACCACTGTGGGGTCAGGACAGAACTGGTATTTACTGGGATTGTCTTTTATTCCCCCTATCAGAACTGATTATATGAGTTTTTTTGTAGCATCAATTTGTATAACTTGCATGGATTAATGTAGTTGCTATAGGTTACAGCCCCAGATTTGTTTACACATACCCAGTTGCTCTTTCACATTTATGTCATCTAGCGGCTGGTGATATGCTGATACTGTGATACTCTGCGTTTATGATATATCCTCATTATACAAGGATGTGCTTTGCCTGTTATGGCAGTACATTTGTCTTCCTTAGAGGAGGAGTGGGTCCGTGGGTTATACACTTAAGGCTGCTTTACACACAACGATATCGCAAGCGATCTCGTTAGCGATGTGACACGCCCAGATCGTTGTTACGATTTGCCGAGATCGCTCATAGGTCGTTTTGTAGAGGTCACATGTACACATATCACAAACGACGCTAAATCATTCAGCGATATATTGGTTGACGAAGGCGGTCGTGTGGATATTGTTCGTCGTTGGCAGGGTGTCAAACGTAGCAATATGTCTGCTGTGTTCCAAATGACGAACAATATTTTGAAACTGAACGACATGTCAACGATCAACGATTTTCACCCTATTTGCAATCGTTCGGAGTCTCACGTAAGTGTCACATGCAACAACATCGCTAGCGATGATGGACGTGCGACACGAAAACCGTGACCCCGACGACATATCGTCAGATAAATCATAGCGTGTAAAGCAGCCTTAAGCCTTATTATGGCGGTGTTATAGCAACTACGCCTGCACAGTTTTTTTCAGTCAGTGAACTGTTTTTTTATAACGCTGCTAGAATGCATGGTTTATGCATAGTCAAGAGGAGGAGAGAGACCACCACTTAGAAAGCGCGTTCCTATCCTACATGACCTATGGAGGATAAACACGTGATGGGATTCACCAATAAAATCAAGACACTGATGTATGTGCACAATTAGGTGTACTGAGTTGGCTGTAATGGACATGTGAAAGATCATACTGATAGATTAATCTAAAGGATATGTACCGTATTTTTCGCTTTATAAGACGCACTTTTTCCCCCCAAAATTGTGGGGAAAATAGGGGTGCGTCTTACAAAGTGACTGTAACTTACCGGGCAGTAATGCGGTGGTGGAGTGAGTCACAGGAGGCTGGTGCGGCCGCCATTGATCCCCCGGCAATCGGCTGCGGTGGCGGGCGCCATGGATCCCCCGGCAATCGGCTGCGGTGGCGGTCATCATAGCCGAAATCTTTATCTGCGCCTGCGCTGCCTCCAATGCGACTTCCGGAAAATGGCTGCGGAGGTGACGCAGGCACAGATGGAGATCTCGGAGAAGCGAGATCTCCATCTGCGCATGCGCTGCCTTCCGTAGCCATTTTCCTGAAGTCCATCGCGTCGGAGGCTACGCAGGCGCAGATAGAGATCGCGGCTCTCAAAGATCGCGATCTGCGCATGCGCGGGCTCCATTTTAGATCTCCGCAGCAGCCGGAGACTATCATAAGAAAGAGGAGAGAGAGAAGAACGATTCTCCCTGTCCTTGCTAGGGCTGGATGCTGATTGGTGGAGACAACTTCTGCAGAGCTGCCTCCACCAATCAGTGATCTGAGCCTGACAAATGTTATCAGTTGAACGAAGGGTCCTAATAGGTGAGCAAAAAACACTGAAGGGGAACACAACCCCCATCATCAGCCTTCAGAATATACTGTATCAATCGGTGTATTCAGAAGGATGATGGGGGCTGTAGTCCTTTAGTGTAAACACTCCAGGGAGGGACTAATGTAGTGGCCAAAGTGTTAATGTGACTACCACCCCCCTCATCTTTCAGAATACAGCCATGTATGGTATACAGTACATGGGTGTATTCCTAAGGATGAGGGGGGTGGTAGTTCCAGATCCCCATAAAAGTGCATCATGCAGGTCCCCCATAGCCGTGTCATCCACGGATCCCACATAACAGTGCATCATCCACAGGTCCCCCATAATAGTGCGTCATCCACAGGTCCCCCATAATAGTGCGTCATCCACAGGTCCCCCATAATAGTGCGTCATCCACAGGTCCCCATAATAGTGCGTCATCCACAGGTCCCCCCATAGCAGTGCGTCATCCACAGGTCCCCCATAGCAGTGCGTCATCCACAGGTCCCCCACAGCAGTGCGTTATCCACAGATCCCCCACAGCAGTGTCATCCACAGGTCCCCCATAATAGTGCGTCATCCACAGGTCCCCCATAATAGTGCGTCATCCACAGGTCCCCATAATAGTGCGTCATCCACAGGTCCCCCCATAATAGTGCATCATCCACAGGTCCCCTATAGCAGTGCGTCATCCACAGGTCCCCCATAGCAGTGCGTTATCCACAGGTCCCCCACAGCAGTGCATCATCCACAGATCCCCCCATAACAGACCCTCCTGTTAAGTCTAAATTGTTAAAATAATGTTTTTTTTAATTTTATTAAAATGTTTTAGCACACTATTTGGCTCAATTCTTTTTTTTTTTAATTTTCCTCCTCTAAAACCTAGGTGCGTCTTATAATCAGGTGCGTCTTATAAAGCGAAAAATACGGTATATTGTATGTGATGGATTATATTTGAGATATATGTATTTCATGTATTATATGGGCTGTAACCTATAACGTTTATTCAGACACAAGGTTTCTATGTGTATCTGTATACCATTGATAGTTTGTAATTGGAGGATGTCTCTTATGGGAGAGGTCTTTATTGTGATTTCTAACAGCTTTGTCCCGTTTACCTATTTAAATGGAACCTGTATTGCTGGTTGTATTGCTATTTTGTATGTTTGAAAAAGAATGTATGGTCGAAACGTCGCAAAATGGATTAAAGAAAAAGAGATTTTTTTTTTAATCACTTTTGGAGGAGCTGTCCTTTCTTACTTTTGTCTGGTCTGTGGTCTGTCGGTGTCCATCTTTTTATGCATCTTTTTAGGCGTGCACAAAAGTGCGGTTATCAACAGTTTTGTTCACCTTTGAAAAGATGGACACTGCTGAACAGAGGCAAAAGGCAGTCTGGAGTAGCTCTGCTGCCTCATTATAGCAAATTGATCTGTCTTTCACTTGAATCATGTATTTCGGAGATGTAGAGGGAAACTCTACTGTAAGTGCTCAGCATAGAGTACAGGATAAATGTGAACTGATCATAAATTACCTGTATCCAAAATACCACTAAACAGCATTTAAATAAACCCACAAAAAACATGTCCCCACTCAGGTCTGCCATCTGTTAACGGAAATATAGGGAGCTTCCATGTTACTGGTAGCACAAAGGATCTGAAAAGTGTTTTGAAACTCCCCTCTAACAAAAAATCCAACAAAATCTGCACTCCCAAATCCAAATGCCCCCTTCCCTTCACAATGTGCCTAAACCACAGTTAGGATTCATATGTTTAGCATTATTATAGAGAGGAGATTCTGCTTAATTTATGAGGTGTGTGTGGCTCAAGAAGCACAAGCTCTGCAAATGGAGTCTGCAAACTATTCCACGAAAATCTGTGCTCCAAAAAGCAAATGACACTCCTTCTCTCCCAGACCCTGACGTATGGCCAAACAGTACTATACAGTGAGATGTGGGGTATTGCCAGAGAGAAATTGTGTACCTTATTATAGAGCCTTTTTTTATCTATTTCCCTTGTGAAAATTGGAATTCTGGGGTTAATATAACATTTTAGTAGTAAAAATGTAATTATTTTTTTTTTCTGCCCAATACAACAAAATATAGTGGCACAACTTTAGTGTCAATATGCTCGCTGGGGTCACTTGTGGGATATTTCTGCTTCTCTGGCACCTCAGGGGCTCATCCAATGTGACATGGCAGCCCCAAACCATTCCAACTAAATTATAACTCAAATTTAGCGCTGCTTCCCTTTTTCATTTTGTACTGTGCCTCAAAGGTAGTTTTCAACCACATATGGTGTATTAGCATACTCAGGATGAATTGCACAACAAATTATATGGTCCATTATCCCCTGTTACATTTGTGAAAATGAAAAATTTGTGTTAAAGCAACATTTTTCTGGTAAAAATGTATTTTTTTCATTTTCACAGCTCCACATTATAAAATTCTGTGAAGCACCTGGGGGTTCAAGGTGCTCAACAAACATCTAGATAAATTTCATAAGGGGTCTAGTTTCCAAAATGGGGTCATTTGCGGGAGGTTTCCACTGTTTATGCACATCAGGGTCTTTCTAAACGTGACATGGCATCCGCTATCAATTCCATACAATTCTGTGCTCTAATATTCAAATGGCACTCCTCGCCTTCTGAGTCCCACCATGCTCCCAAACAGTACATTTTCAGCATACATGGGGTATTGGAGAAATTGCGCAACAAACTGTATGGTGCATTTTCTCTTGTTACCCTTGTGAAAATGCTAACTTTTAATTTTTTCATTCCATATTGCTTTAGCACAGAAAAGGGTTAATAACTTATTGGATGTGGTTTTGAGCAGTTTGAGGGGTTCAGTTTTTAGGTCACCTTTGGGTATTCTCTGTCATCTAGGCATCTCAAAGTCACTTCAAATGTGATGTGGTCACTTAATTAAAAATGGCTTTGTAAATTTTGTTGTAAAAATGAGAAATTGCTGATAACGTTGAAGCCTTTTGACTTCCAAAAAAATAATGTTTCAAAAGTTGTGCTGAGGTAAAGTAGACATGTGGGAAATTTTATTTATTAACTATTTTGTATTACATAACTGGTTTAAGGGCATAAAAATTCAAAGTTTAACAATTGTGATATTTGTCAAATGTTTGCCAAATTTCTTTTATTTTCACAAATAAATGCAAAAAATATTCTTCTAAATTTACCACTATTATGAAGTACAATATGGCATGAAAAAAACAATCTCAGAATCACTGGGATATGTTGAAGCATTCCAGAATTGTTACATCACTTTTACATCATATTACTGGAACACTGTTAGGGTTGGCCACCCAGGTAAAAAAAAAAGGTGAAATGGGAATTAAAGCAGGACAATTATACTTACGCAGTCTACCACATGGCTGTCACACTTTTTGCTGGTCCACTCATTAAACCTCATGAATATTCACTACTTTTCTCCCCATCTGTGACAGCGCAAGGTCACCCTCTGTGATTAGTTGCAGTCAAACTGTCGGTGTGCCGGCATCTGTGATTGGTTGCCCTCACAGTTGTTGTCTGGGTTCTGGAAGTGGAGTGTAAAAATAAATAAATAATTGTAAAAATACCCAGTGCAGATACAGTAGACAGCTGGAGGCTGCAGCTCCAAGCTGGGTGCTTATATTCACTGTGTATCAAAATACAAGGGACCTCATGCGGCTTTTTTATTTTATTTAAATATGTTAAAAAACAAAAAATGACGTGTGGTCCCCTTAATTTTGATATCCAGCCAAGAAAAGTGGACAACTGGGGGCTGGTATTCTCAGGCTGATGGTACTCATGGTTATTGGGCCCTCCCCAGCCTAAAAATAGGAACCTGCAGCTGCCCCAAAATTGACAAATCCATTAGATGCACCAATCCTGGCTCTTTACCCTGCTCATCCCAATTGCCCTGGTGCGGTGGAAATCGGGGCAATATAAGGGGTTAATGACAGCTGTGATTTGTTGTGTGGATTATGTTGTACCTGCATGAGTGCTTTGGGAGTTAATAAATTAGTGAATTTATGAAAAATAAAAAAGTTATGGATCTAAAAAAAAAAGAAGGAAAAAAATAAAGTACAAACACAGAAAATTACCCAATCAAGAAGGGGTTAACACAGTTGGCATTTGTTGCACATGGCGGGGGCTCAGCTCCTGAGCCTCCTTCACGCTTGCAAACCCCAGTATGAATGTATAGGCACAATGGGGTTAAACAAAAGGTAATTTTCTGATGATACATTCTTATATGAAAGGGATCCTGACAGCTCTCCCATTCCCCCAATCTGCCAGTATGTATTTATTGATGTGTTAATACCCTGCCTAACAAGCCCTTTGAACTGTGTAGTTGATTAAAGTAAAAGGCATAAAAGAATTTTAAAAATCTGATTGTGATATGCTACTTAGTGTCAGACTAGTCAAGGGGGCATTGGTTTCCCCAGACTAGTCGCCCCACTTACTATGTTAACAAACCCATGTGCGCATGATAACATGACATGCAAGAGCTGCCAAGATCGCCTGCTCTCTTCAAGATTTGCGAATGACTTTTATCATTTCATGTCATGTGAGCAATGAAGCAAGCTGCGTATTCCCCTGCTTTACAGGTACACATTCCCATGTTTTACAGTATTCTTGATGTGGCCACTGGTCTTCGGTAGGTTATTTTGCCATGATAGTGAGAGGGATGAGCAGTCTGGGGAACCAATGCCCCCTCGACTAGTGTGAAATTAATTAGTAAATCGCAAATGGATTTTTTATTTTCTTTGCTGCACAAAGTTCTTTAACCTTAAGGATCCCAGGCTCGGCTTATGATTAGCTCGGTGCCGAGGAAAATTTTGACCATGACTCTAGCCACAGGCCAAGTCGCAGAAGCTAGGACTTTCTCATTTTTAGTAGTGTCACTTAGGGGCGTACATAGAAATCATGTGGCCCCATAGCAGAATTTCTAATTGCCCCCCCCCCAAATAAATAATGATATTTGGCTGGGTCACAGAAGAGCATATTTCACAACTTTACAGCCCTTACGAAGTATAAATATAGTATAATAGCCCTTACTATCCCTCCAAATAGTATAATGGCCCCCACACAGCCCCCTACACAGTATGATGGATCCCACATAAACCTTCTCATTGTATAATTGTTTGCACACAGTATAATGACCCTCATACAACTCTAGATAAAGTGTAAATGTTCCCTCATAGCTCCCAATATTATAATAGCCCCACAAAGCCTTCTGTATAGTGTAATGGGCCTCACATAGTGCTCCATATAGTAATGAGCTCCACATATTTTTGGATGGCGTGTGCTTCAATTGTTTTGCATGTGGACAGAATATCCTCCCAGAGCTGTTGCTTATTCAAAGCAAGAAGGCCTGCGGAGGGACCATCACATGTTTCTCAACGCTGGCAGGAAACTAGCCAGGTCTTTCACCGGGAAGGAACAACCACGGGAAGGGCAGTCTCCAGTGAAGGAGACCACCTATGCCAAACATGGTATCCATCCACAGACAGCCATTTCGGGGTATTTGCCCCTCATCAGTGTGGAGTAGGAATCTGGCTAGTGGGAGCATTGCCTAGTAAAAGACTATGTGAGCAAGGATGGTTGACCTTAGGGAGATCAACATCCACCACTGCGGAGACACCATCGCGTGTTTCTCAACGCAGTGATTCTAGAGCAATGCCCCCTGGGAAATATTCTTCCTTTGTCTTTTACTAGGCAATGCTCCCACTAGCCAGATTCCTACTCCACACTGATAAGGGGCAAATACCCCGGAACGGCTGTCTGTGGATGGATACCATGTTTGGCATAGGTGGTCTCCTTGACTGGAGACAGCCCTTCCCGTGGTTGTTCCTTCCCGGTGAAAGACCTGGCTAGTTTCCTGCCAGTGTTGAGAAACATGTGAAGGTGTCTCCGCAGGCCTTCTTGCTTTGAATATTTCCCAGGGGGCATTGCTCTAGAATCACTGCATTGAGAAACACGTGATGGTGTCTCCGCAGTGGTGGATGTTGATCTCCCTAAGGTCAACCATCCTTGCTCACAGAGCTTTTGCTTAGATGTGAACTGCCTCCCGCCATCATAGACACTCCTTTTGATGATGCTCCAGAGGTTCTCAATGGGGTTGAGGTCAGAGGAAGATGGTGGCCACACAATACGTTTGTCCTCTTTTATGCCCATAGCAGCCAGAGATGCAGATGTGTTATTTGCAGCATGAGACGATGCATTATCATGCATGAAAATGATCTTGCTGCGGAATGCACAGTTCTTCTTCCTGAACTATGGCAGGAAGTGCTGTTTTAGAAACTCCACATAGATTATGGAGTTCATCTTTACCCCTTCAGGGATCCTAAAGGGGCCGACAATCTCTCTCCCCATGATTCCAGCCCAAAAAATTACTCCACCTCCTCCTTGTTGCCGCCTTAGCCGTGTTTTCATGGGGTGTCCATTAACCAGCCATCCTCCACTCCATCCATCTGGACCATCAAGTGTTGCACGGCACACATCGGTGAACAAAACAGTTTGGAAGTCAGTCTTCATGTATCATTTGGCCACTGGAGCCGTTTCTGCTTGTGCAGTGGATAGAGGTGTTCGACAGGATGGCTTACGCATAGCTGCAAACCTCTGAAGGACCCTGCATCTTGTTGTTCGGGGGATGTTTGAGGCACCGGCAGCTTCAAAAACTTGTCTGCTGCTATGACAAGGCATTTTAGCAGCTGCTCTTTTAACCTGATGCAATTGCCTGTTAGAAAGAGTCCTCAATTTCTCCTTATCAGCACGCACACGCGTGTGCTGTGAATCCGCTACATACTTCTTGATTGTGCGATGATCACGATGAAGTGTCTTTGCAATGTTGATTGTAGTCATGCTTTGACCTAAATACTCCACAATTTGTTGCTTCTCAGCAGCCGACACATCCTTTTTCTTTCCCATTTTGGCAAAAAATGTAGGCTGCTTAATAATGTGGAACAGCCTTCTTAAGTAGTCTTGCCTTTATTTGGACAAACCTTCCAAACTAATGCCTGCTTTACACGCTTCAATAAATCTTTCAATCCGTCGTCGGGGTCAAGTTGTAAGTGACGCACATCCGGCATCGTTCGTGACGTATTTGCGTGTGACACCTACGTGCGATCAAGATTGAACGCAAATACGGTGATCGCATACACGTCGTTTATTCCTCATACATTGGACGTTTTGTTGTATGAACCTAGGCAATTGTAACGTGTGACATCCCTCATACGATTGTGATGTCTGAGGCTATGTGCGCAGGTGTGCGCTCTGCACCGCAGCTTCCGCTTCAGAGCGCACCCGATCCCCGGGATCCAGTGACAGCGGGTAACCTCACTGACAGCTCAGCCGATCGCGCGGCTATCTTCAGTTGCTGTGTGGAGGTGACCGGAGCGGCTGTGTTTGCTGCAGCTCCGGTCACCTCCATGCAGCAGCGCTGGAAGCGACGCTGGAGCATCCTGGATTACACCGGACATGGAGGGCTTTTTGGGGCTGATTAAAGTGGTTAACCAGGGTATATGTTTGTGTTTTTTATTTCTAATAAAGGATTTTTTCGGGTGTGTGTGTTTATTTACTGTAATTTACAGATTAATCATGGAAGGAATCTCGGGGAGACGCCTGACATGATTAATCTTGGACTTATTGGCAGCTATGGGCTGCTAATAATTCCTTATTACCCCGATTTGCCAACGCACCAGGGCAAATCGGGAAGAGCCGGGTACAGTCCCAGAACTGTCGCATATAATGTATGCGGCAATTCTGGGCGGCTGTTGGCTGATATTGTTAGGCTGGGGGGCTCCCCATAACGTGGAGCTCCCCATCCTGAGAATACCAGCCTTCAGCCGTATGGCTTTATCTGGCTGGTTTTAAATTTGGGGGGGACCGCACGCTGTTTTTTTTAATTATTTAATTATTTATTTCACTGCACAGTATAGACACGCCCACCGGCTGCTGTGATTGGGTGCAGTGTGACACCTGTCACTCAGCGTGGGGGCGTGTCTCACTGTAACCAATCATAGGCGCCGGTGGGCGGGGAAAGCAGGGAATACGAGATTGTTTAATGAGCGGCCGGCTTTTTCAAAACAGCAAAAGCCGCCGGAGCAGTGTGAATGCCGTGCAGAGCCGGGGATCAGTGAGTATATGAGAGAGGGCTGCTCAATTCAGTTACTCAGGAGTTTAGCGGTCACCGGTGAATCCTTCACGGGTGACCGCTAATCAGGACGCGACACAGACAGAGCCGCAGCATGACAATGAAGTCGGGTGAGGTTCACCCGAGTTCATTCTGACAGTGCGGCTCTGTCTGTGTCTGCTGTCATCTGCCATTCAGCTCTGCTACATGGCTGTCTGTGTCTGCTGTCAGCGGCCATGTAGCAGAGCTGAATGGCAGATGAAATAGTAAAAACGCATCCCTACACATTACACACGCTTGGCAAGTCAATAAATTAAAAAAAAAAAAGGTGCCCAATGCATACGTCACAGAACACATGATCTAAAGGATCGCATACAAAATTGATCAATTTAACATAGACTACTAACGCTCGTGTGACAGCAAATGAACGACCTACGTGCAATCTCATTCAATCGCATATGCGACCTGGGTGTGTCACATCGCATACGAGATCGCACACCTAATTGTAAGGTGTAAAGCTGGCTTTATTTGCACAGGTATCTGCAATTGCTTTCAGAGATATAAAGAGCCCTGACACACATCACCATCAATGAGTTTGAATGATACACAAAAAATTTCTAACCTTATCACTCATAAACTCTTTTTGCATAATAATTTGGAACACAGTGTAATGCTCCCTCATAGTCCTCCATACAGAATGGGCCCCACATTGTCCTCCATATCGTCTAATGCACCCCATAGTTCTCCATGTACAATAATACACTCCCCATTTTCCTCCATATAGTATGATGCTGCTCCACATAGCATTATGCAGCCCACACATAGTGTTAAGCAGCTCCACATAGTGTTATACTGCTCCACATAGTGTTATAGTGCTCCAAATAGTGTTATGCACCCCCACATAGCATTATGCACCCCCAAATAGCATTATGCACCCCCGGGTGTGCAGTCGCCGCCGGGCACCTCAAACTCACGGGCACTGTAAAAGTGGCGTGGCCTGCTTCTACTAGTGGTACACAATTGGTGTCACTATAAGACATGTTGCTTTTTTGTGTCTGTAAACCCTTTTGCTGCATTTTTTATGCCTTCTCTCCATTACTTCATTCGTTTTGGTGCAGATGTGAAGCCACATTTTTAAGCATTTTTTTTTTCTAGTACAGAAAAGCTTTGATTCTGCACTTAAAAAAAAGTAACTGCAGTTTACAGTTTTTTTAGACTCTACAAAGAAGCATCTAAAAGAAAAGCAACAAAACCAGAATTCAGTGGCGTCTTTTCATGAAATCATATTCATTTTGCATGGACAGTTAAACACAAACAATTTATGTGCAAAAAAAGCACAAGAAAAAAAAAAGCAAAATTTACACTACATGTGAACACGGACTAAATGTCAAAGCAAAGTGGATTTGATTTCATGAAATCACTGCCCTCCTGAACTGTGCGCTATTGGTGCTTGTTTTTTCTCTATAGGTTTCTATATGGAGCCTGAAAAAAATGCAAGCAAAAAAAAAATCTATTGCATTTTTAAACACAAAATCAAAGATTTTCTGTAGTAATAAAATGCATTAAAAACCCGGATTCACATCTGCAACAAACATGTATGAAATATTTGTGAAAACGCATAAAAATTTGCAACAAACACGCACTAATCAGAGGAGCCTGAAAAACTGCAAGCAAAAAAAAAAACCTGTTGCAGCTTTAAACGCAAAATCAAAGCTTTTCTGTACTATTTAAATGCATTAAAAACCCAGATTCACGTCTGCAAAAAACATGTATTAAATATTATATAACCTGTTGGAAGGTTCCCGGGGCATTGCATAGCCCAAATGGCGTACTGTTAAACTCACAGAGTCCCATGGGGGTAGCAAACGCAGTGTTCTCACGGTCTTCCTGTGCAACCGCCACCTGCCAGTAGCCACTAGTGAGGTCTAGGGTAGAGAAATAATTAGCAGTCTTTAGTGCAGCGAGCGATTCTTCAATACGGGTCAGAAGGTATGCATCTTTATGCGTTATCTGGTTGATCTTCCAGTAGTCCACACACATTCTCATGGTACCATCCTTCTTCCTCACCAGCACCAATGGAGCTGCCCAGGGACTACAACTATCCCGGATGACCCCTGCCTACTTCATGTTCCTCAAGATGTCTTTGGCGCACTGGTAGTGTGCAGGTGGGATTGGCCTATACCTTTCTTTAATGGGTGGATGCATACCTGTGGGGATATGGTGTTGGACCCCCTTAATTCTCCCAAAATCTAGCGGGTGCTTGCTGAAGACCTGCCTGTACTCCTGCACTACCCTGTATACCCCCTCCTTATGGTGCATGGGGGTAGCCTCAGTGCAGACATGCAATTCTTGGCACCATTCTGCTAGCTGCCCGGGTGGGAGGTCACTGCCTGAGTGTGGTTTAGTAGCCGCGGGGGTCATGGCGTGGATAGCATGTGCGTCTATGGTGAACAACTTGGCTATGGTGGCATAGCGTGGGAGCCTGACGTCTTCCTCTGCACAGTTCAGCACTCTCAGAGGCACTCTCCTCTTTTTGACATCAATCACCCCCCTGGCTGCCAGTACCGTAGACCAATGCTCCGAAGGCAAAGGCTCTAGCATTGCCGGGTAATCCTGCCCTCGGGATCCTACTGCTGCCCTGCACCAGATCATCATTTCACTCCGTGGCGGCACCACTAGGGTTGCGGCATCCATCACCCGCACACCACCAATCTCTCCACCTGTCATGTTCACCTGCTGTCGCTACAGGAGGGCCCGGATTTCACACTGCAAAGCCTTCTGTTGGCCCCCTCCCGCAGTGGCAGACAACTGCTGCAACAGCTCCCCCATGCAGTGCTCAATCACGTTGGTCCCGAGGACCACCTTTGGGTTACGGTCACTGGAATCATTCAGCACCACAATCATCCCTTGACGTCTCAGCTCTGTTCATCCCACAGTCAGGGTCACCTCCTTCAAACCCACCTGGATCATAGGGAGCCCATTGGCCGCAAAAATAGTTAGGCCATCGTCCGGAGGGGCAAGTTCACTATCAGCCCAATATTGCGGGTACAACGAGTAAGGCATAGTCGTTACCTGTGATCCGGTGTCAAGCAGGGCAATGGTTGGGACACCATCCACCGCCAGGGAGATGATGGGGCGGCCTCCAACGTACCGATCCTGCCAATCAGCTGGGCCTTGAGGATCTACTCCTGAGGATTGGCCCTTGGCCTCAGGGGTTGCTCGTTTAACGGACACTGGCTAGAGTAATGGCCGGTCTTGTTACACTTGTAGCAGACAGGCAGTCCATACCGTGGGTCGTTGTTCCTCCGCTGCATCCAAGGGACGTCCTCTGGGCTGTCAGCGAGCTGGATCTTCTCTGTGGGCTTGACTCTCGTAGGTAGCTGGAGAGCGGCGAGGATCCGGGTGACGTCCTCATTCAGGCGCCGGACTTACGATGTCACATCTTCCGGAGCTCCGGTGGCTGCAGCATGGGCCGGCAGGGCTAGCAAGGGGGGCTCTACCGAAACGGGAGTGGTATCAACCGGCCAAGATGGCTGATTGGGGGCGCCGGCTTCTTATGTTTGTAGGGCCTTGATGGCTCCGCTTCAGCACTGCAAAGTCCAGGTCGGTGTGCTCCAAAGACCACAGCCACAGTTGTTTGCGATCTTCGGCGGACCCCAGTCCCTGCAGGAACTGCTCCACTAGCATCTTGTTACTATCAGTCTCATTGATGGGGTCCACCCGCTTTAGTGTGCGCAAGGCTGTTTGCAGCCGCAAGGCATAGTCTCTTATACTGTCCTTTGGTCGCTGCTGGCAATGGTAAAACTGCATCGTAACTCCGCTTCCGTGCGGGTTTCAAAGGCGACCTGGAGTTTATCAAAAATGGCGGTTACCGAGGCCCGGTCCACGTCTGCCCAAGTCTCCACCTCCTGCTCGGCCGCATCGGTCAGCTGCCCTAGCACTACCGCTGCACGCTGCTTGCCAGTCATGGCATACAAATCAAGAATTGTGCATATCTTTTTCCAGAACACCTGCAAGGCGTCAGGGATCCCATCGTACTGGGGTAGCCAGGCAGCACCGGGCACGTAGGGCAAGGAGATCGACAGTAATGCCAGAGCCGCGGCCTCCCCCATTCCTGTGACCAGAGCGAGCGCCGCCACACTCCCATCGTCGGGAACACCCGCGGGCGCTGGCGCTCCAGCGGCTGGCGCCACTCCGCCGTCGGGGTTAGGCGCGGACATCTTCCCGCTTCCCCCCTTGGTCTTTTCGCGGCACTTCCGTCTTCTGCTGGGCAGTTTCTCTTTTTCGACTTCTCGCTTTGCTGCATGGCCGTGTTCCCAGGGGGCGGGGCTTCAGTTTTTCGCACCCTTTCTGCGGGGAAAAAGATTCTGGCGGGAATCTTCGCACCAAAAGATGGCAGCAAGATGGCGGATTCTGCAAATTTCGCAACGGCTCACCGCTGACTTCACTTCAAGGCACACTTCACTAGGTAAGTGAATAAGTAAGTATCCTATTCGTGACGCCAGAAGAGTCGATGTGTACCACCCCGTGCTGCCGCCGAGCCGCTCGGATCCGGGCTCGTTGGTGGGTGGCACGAGCGTCTCCGGACCCGGGGTCACTTTGCTCTGAAAGGGTGCTGGCGCTACTTAGGGGGGTGGTAGGTAGGTGTACGGCCGGAGCCGTGTTTAAGTTCGTTGCGCCACCCATGGGTTGTGGTGAAGGTGGACACCACCGCTGCGGTTACTGGGCACCCATTGGGGAGAGCTGGGTGGTGCAGGGCGGTGCGCGGCTGGATGGCACTGTTGTACTCACTGTTATTAACACACACAAGTGTCTGGTAAACAAAGTTGATGGTAGTCGCGCCGGCTGCGTCTGGTCCCCCACCCGGTTCGGTGGTCGCGCCCTTTCTCCTGCACCATGTAGTGTATTTGGGCTGCCTGCGCTTCAGCAATGAGAGTCCGCTCCCCGGCTGTATGTATGTCGGGAGAGCCCTTTTGCCCGCAGACGCTGACCCGTGGGATCTCTCTGCCTGTGCGGTGGCTTTCTATCCCCCTCGGTGGGCTGTTGTCTTCAGTCGGGACTTGGATGGGAAAGGACCTATAGTCCAGACAACAGTCAGTCAATTAACTCAGTCCAGTGGGTTCTGGATCTCGTTTCAGGGTCTGAGTACCCCCCTGTGTGCTCCGGTTTCTGAGTCGGTTCCCCGGGTCGGTACTAGCGAGCCACTACCCTGTTCCGGTCCACCACGGTTCCACCGAGCCATCTTCCCGACTCCTGCAGGCTAGGCCACCATATTCCTCCTAGCCAAAGGTGCCCGGGCTCCAACCCCAGCACCTGTCAGACTCCTTCACTCCTCACTCACTGAAACTCAACTCTCAACTCTCTGTGTTTCCTGCATCAGGCCCTCTGAACTCCTCGGTGGGCGTGGCCAACCGCCTGGCTCTTCCCCCTGGTGTGTTCATCAAGCTCTGAGGGAGGTGACTAGGTTTTATGGTTTGGCTGGTGTTGCCTAGTGAGGGACTGGTGTTGTGAGGGGCGCTCTCTGTGACTACCTGGCTAGTCCAGGGCGTCACATATATTCTCTGGTAGGGTGTATTAGGAACCGTTTCAGCGGCAGCCATCGTGGAGTGGGGGCACCATACTGTATCGTCTTATAATAGGGTGCCGACCCCGCTTGAGGTAGGGGGTAGTCAGGAGATTGGTACTAGGGTTCCCCTTTTTGATCAGGTTAATCCATCTCCCACCCAACCTCCGTTTAAATACCTGCCCCTGATTTCACCTATTTATTTATGTGAGGCATTTTTGGGCACGAGGCAATTGAGGCATACACGATCCTCTTTTTAGTATACCTCACTGACTATCCTCACTGAGCATTTTTGCACTTTATTAGTTGTGATCACTTTTTATACCTGCCGTTAAGGTAATATAGGGCAGGTTAAGGATAGCCGTCGGTGAGTGGGGGTGCCATATCGTTTTCTTCAGGGTGCCAACCCCCGCGTGAGGTAGTGGACAGGAGGGAGGCTTATTTGTAGGGCTTTATCCTTGACCCTCCTCCCTTCTTCACCTGTGCACTTTAGGTTTATCATTGTGTGTATTTTTGGATGTTTTTAAGAATTCTAATAAATTGATGTTTTTAAGGGTTAATATATTATTTGTTTTCCAAGACCTTCCCTTTACTTTAATATACCACATACTGTATCTCAATGATTCTTAGATTTTTTTTTTTTTGTGACATGTGACATTTATGTGAGTGGTATATTTAGGTCAATATGATTTGTGTTAATTTATAAAAGTATCAAAAATATGAAAATTTGACAAAACTATGAAAAAGTTTTGCTATTTTAGAACTTTGAATTTGTATACTGGTTAATACGTAAGACTTTCCAAGTGTCTAGTTTACACCAGCATCATTTTTGAAAATATATTTATTTTTTGTTGTGATGTTAAGCTTAGCAGCAATTTCTCATTTTTTCAATATATTTACAAATTCTATATTTTTAGGGGCCACTTCACTTTTAAAGTGACTTTGAGGGGCTCATTTGCCAGAAAACCCACAAACATGACCCTGTTTTTAAATCTGCTCCCCTCAAAGTATTATAACCACATTCAAAAAGTTTGTTAACCCTTCAGTTGCTTCACAAGATTTAATGCAAACGTTTAGAAAAATATGAAAAGTTATTTTTTTACTAAAATTTTGCTTTAGCCTCAAATGTTTCAAAAGGTTTAAACAGAGAAAATGCACATAATTTGTTGTTTGATTTCTCCTGAGTACAGATGTACTACATATGTGGTCATAAACTACTGTTTGGCACACAGCAGGGTTCAAAAGGGAAATAGTACCATTTACTATTGCAGTATAATTTTTAGTTGATTGCAGATACCATGTCAAATTTGAAAAGCCCCTGAAGTGCCAAAACAGCAGAAATCCCCCACTAGTAACTTCATTTTGAAAAGTACACCCCTTGAGTAATTTTGTTAGGGGTGGGGTGAGCATATTAAACCATTAGAGCTTCATTAGCAGAAATGTATCATTTTAATTTGGCTGTGAACTTTAAATATTACGGGTTTTTTTCTTCACATAAATGCTGATTTAATATCAAATTTCTCATTTTCAAAAGAGTAAAATGAGAAAATGGACCACAAAATTTGCTGTACAATTTCTTTTGAGCACAGTGATACCCCATACAGTAGGTGGTCAGAAACTACTGTTTGGGCACACAGCAAATCTCGGAAGGAAAGGAGCTGCATTTGACTTTTGTAGCCTAATTGTTGCTAGAACAGATTGTGGACACCATGTCACATTAAGGGTACCTTCACACTTTAGCGATGCAGCAGCGATCCGACCAGCGATCTGACCTGGTCAGGATCGCTGTTGCATCGCTACATGGTCGCTGGTGAGCTGTCAAACAGGCAGATCTCACCAGCGACCAGTGACCAGCCTCCAGCCAGCAGCGACGTGCAAGCAACGCTGCGCTTGCACGGAGCCGGCGTCTGGAAGCTGCGGACACTGGTAACTAAGGTAAACATCGGGTATGGTTACCCGATGTTTACCTTAGTTACCAGCGCACACCGCTTAACTTAGCGTGTGCAGGGAGCAGGAGCCAGCACTGGCAGCGTGAGAGCTGCGGAGGCTGGTAACTAAGGTAAATATCGGGTAACCACCTTGGTTACCCGATGTTTACCTTGGTTACAGCTTACTGTAGGCTGTCAGACGCCGGCTCCTGCTCCCTGCACATTCAGGATTGTTGCTCTCTCGCTGTCACACACAGCAATGTGTGCTTAACAGCGGGAGAGCAACAATAAAAAAACGAACCAGAGCTGTGTGTAACGAGCAGCAATCTCACAGCAGGGGCCAGATCGCTGCTCAGTGTCACACACAGCGAGATCGCTAATGAGGTCACAAAAAACGTGACTCAGCAGCGATCTCAGTAGCGATCTTGCTGTGTGTGAAGTACCCCTAAGAGACGCCCTGAGATAACAAAACAACAGAAACCCCTACAAGTGAGTGACCCTATTTTGGGAACTACAACCCTTGAGAAATTCATCTAGAGTTGTAGTTTTAATTTTAAACCCACAGGTGACTCACACAATTAAAAAATAATAATTTCCCTAAAATATTGTTTTAGCCACAAGTTTTTAATGTTCAAAAGGGCTATTAAGAGAAAATGGATGGCACATTATATTAAGCAACTTCTGAGTTTAAGATGCCCAATATGTGGTTGAGAATTACTTTTCGACCACAGTGCAAATCTCACAAGGGAAGCAGTGCCATATCAGTGTGAAGATTTTCCAGCAGTGCCAGAACAACAGAATTCTCATAAGGGACCAGCAACCACATTTTACAAACTACACCCCCTCAATCAATCGATCTTGGAGTGTAGTGAGCATATTGACACTTTTTACATTTTTACCACTAAAATGTTTATTTAGCCCCAGATTTTTCATTTTCACAATGGAATTTTTTTTTAAACTGGCTGCAAAGTTTATGACACAATATCTCCTGAACATTGCAATATCCTGTAAGTGGCTGTACTGTTTGGCCACATGGCAGGATTTAGAAGGGAAAGAGTGCTATTTGACTTTTGGAGAATAGTTTGCAGAGTTCCTAAGTGCCAGAATAGAGGAATCCCCCTTTCCACTGACTCCATTTAGCAAACTACACCCGTCTGGGAATTCACCTATATGTGTCATGACGATTTTAACTTTATCGGTTGTTTTCAGATAGAAGCATGCAGTGTACATTGCAGAGCGAAAACTGCAAATAAGCCCTTGTAATGCCTAATGCATTGTAATTCCTGTACATTGTGCTCAGCTTGAGCTTTCTGAAAACGCGCACACTGTGAATTAAGTGGTCTCTCCTCGCTACAGTAATGCCAAACATGTGGACGCCATCTGAGTTTTAGACTTATTGTGGGCTTCAGAAGGGAGGGGAACATTTGGATTTGAGAGGGCAAATTTTGCTAGATATCTTTTGACCTCCGGTTGCCATGACATCCCTCAGCTCCCTGCGATCACGCTATGGGAGTGCTGGTGGTGTGGGACAAGGAACCCATTCCCTTACACAATCTTCAAGATAACGCAAGTACTATTGATCTTGGCATTTAGAAGTTAAGACCGCCAGGGGCTGGTTCCTTGGGGATAACATCATGTTGTTGCTGGACCGAGGCAGTGATTAATATCGGGATTCCGGAATCTATCCTTGCATGACACACCCCCCCACTACAGTTACTGTGTCTCTTAACAGTGCAAAATTTATCACTGCATGCTCATCTAATGTTTATAGAACTCAAGCAGTGGAATGTTTGAAGTATAGGTCACATAGGAAACATCGAGACTGCTGTCTATAAATCAGATAGGATACACTGCTACTGCTGTATATACAACACATAGGAAACATTGAGACTGATGTATAAATCATACAGGAAACACTATGGTTAGTATATTTACCTCTCATAAGAGACAATGAAGCTGGTATACATACATCACATAGGAGGCAAAGAAAATGTGTATATACATCACATAGGATACTTCGACTGTTGCAATTACTTCACATATGAGACACTGCTACTGCTGCCCTCATAGTCATAGTAACAGTTAGATGTGAGGGAAGAATGCGTTAACTATGCCCATAAAGGACATCCTGATGCTAGCGCTGGCCAGCATCCAGATATAGTTCAGTGTTGAGCATGCAGGACCACTCAGTAGTGAACCTTGCTTGCGCCTGATCAAATTCTAAGGAATAATTAAAGGGCCAGTGGGTGGTAAAACAGGGCCAACGGCCAAAGCACTGCGATCCCCAGGATCATGCCTGGGGTCAGAGGTAGGACGTGATGTCGGCCTGCAGGTCAGAGGTTTCCCACCCCTGATGTAAGATCAAATTAAGTAAATTGTATTGGGATATTTTAAAAAAAATATTATCCACACTTTTTTAACTAGCTAAAGGCTTTTTCATTTAGTACAATCCATGCTTATGTGTTCTATTAGAATGTATAGTTGTGATAGCAAAGGTTTCTTGCAAGGTTAGCCAAGGTCAGAAATACTGCAAAGAATAAGGGAAAACTTGACCAACCAGGTATTACATGGCCACATTGATTTCAGTGAGCAATGTGAATAAAGTACAATCTTCAGCTCACTGTTTGTCAGTCTCCTGGGCTTTCTGAATGTCCCTGAATTCTTTATATATTGCTCTGCTTGATTTTCATTTAGATCCTTTTTTGAGACTTTTCAATGTTTAATATTATTTTTACTTTCTTCCTAATTCACAGTCTCACATTTGAACTCCAAAATACCAGTCAAACCTGTCACACAAAAATAAGCCTTGTGCAGCTGCATTGACTGTAAAATAACAATTATTATATACAGACTCCCTCTAGTGTACACTTTGATAATGGCATCTTTGTTTGCATTAAATGAGAAGCATTAATGGAACAATGAATTCTGAATTATAGCACCAAATTCTGAAAGAAAACATCTTTCGGTAAGCTGATTCTTTAGTGAACGTGGGTCTTGCAACAGAACAATGACCTAAAAGGATAGTTAACCAGATGAAGGCAGTGCCATTTACCCAGTTTTCTGATTGGGCACATTTTCGGGGTTTTTTTGTATATACACTTTAAAGAGTTGTAAAATTTCAGATATTCGAGTAGGTTTTGCAACTTTTTTGTGATACATGGGGGCATCATGTTTGTGACTGTCATAGTCTATCTTGTGGGGTTTTTTTTGCTGATATCAGTCAGTATGAGTATAAAATAAAAGAAATAAGTATCTGAAGATTTTGTTTCAATTATTTAAATAAATAATTTAAAAAAAAACAAAAAACACATGCGGTCCCTCCCATTTTTGATATCCAGCCAAGATAAAGCAGACAGCGGGGGGCTGGTATACTCAATCTAGTGAGGCCCATGCTTATTGTGCCCTCCCCAGCCCTGAAATAGCAGCCTGCAGCAGCCCCAAAATTGAAGCATCTAATAGATACGCCAATTCTTGCACCTACCTGGGCTCATCACAATTGCCCTGGAGCAATCAAGGCAAGATAAGAGTTAATGACAGCTGTTATTTGCCAAAAAAACAGCTGTCATCAAGCTCAAGGTTAGAAATTGAGAGGGGTCTATGAGACCCCCCTCCCATTACTAATCATGTAAGTAAAAATAAATAAAATATGAAACTCCTTTACAAAAACAAACAAAGTACCCTTGCAGGTCCAACGTAATCCATATCACAATGTCCCATGATGACCACGGCTCTGCTACATCTGAGGTCGCAGTGCACGGTCATATTAGAAAATGTGACAGATCACTGTGGCATCAGGGGCACACTGGCAGAGCTGCAGCTGTGAGAGCAGTGATGTCAGTGAGTTCACCTGAGGATACAGCTGACAGTTCACACGGTACCCCAGCTGTGACCTCAGATGAACTCATTGAACTCACCACAGGTGACCTCTATGAATAAGCTGCAGTTTTGACATGTTTTTTGACTCATTTTTCTGCAAGGGGATGCAGTTTTGGTAAAGGAATTTGTTACAAAAATCTACATCTCCTGGCAGAAAAGCACACCAAAAACGCAATGCAGTTTTGACACGTTTTTCTAACTGAAAATTCAGATTTGGTACAGAAATTTGGTGCAGAAATGTATGCACCAAATCTGCATCTCCCGGCAGAAAAATGTGTCAAAGTCATGATTTTGGTGTGTATTTCTGCTATGAGATGTAGATTTTCTGCAACCAAATACTCAACGTGCACTGATAGCCTAAGCCAATAATCCGGTATTGAGTTTACCTAAGGTGAGTTTACTGAGTTCATTGAGTTCACCTGAGGTTGCAGCTGGCGTACCATAGCTGCCAGCAGTGACCTCAGGTAACCTCTGTGGCATCACCAACCACGACTGCAGCTCTGTCAGTGTGTCCCTGATGCTGCAGTCCTCAGTCACGTTTTCTAATGTGATTGCGCACTACGATCTCAGATGTAGCAGAGCCAGGATCATTATGGGACGTCGTGTCTCTGGATTACATCAGACCTGCAGGGTTGTATAGGGATTAATAAATTGGAAAAATTGGCTGTTTTTTATTTAAATAAAAGTATTTTTCTCTGTGTTTTGTTTATTTATTTTTACTTACACGATTAGTAATGGGTGGACTCAGACCCCTCCCTATTACTAACCTCGGGCTTGATGACAGCTGTGTTTTTTTTTGACAAATCACAGCTGTAATTAACCTCTTATATTACCACAATTGCTACTGTTCCAGGGCAATCGGGATGAGCCAGGTAAGAGCAATGCGACATTTCTGGGTCAGCCGCAAGCTGCTATTTTTAGGCTGGGGAGGACTCAATAACCATTGGCCTCCACAGCTTGAGAATACCAGCCCCCACCTATCTGCATTATCTTGGCTGGGCATCAAAATTGGGGTGACTCACAATTTTTAAAAATTATTTGAATGATCAAAAAAAACCCCAAACCACATATTGTCCCTCATATTTTGATGCACAGCCCAGATAACGCACACACCATTTTTTTCCAGTTATTTATTTACTTTTACACTCCACTTGGGACCCAGACAGCTAGTGTGAGGTCACCCAACCCCAGATACTGGCATGCTAGCAGCCTAACTGCAACCAGTCACAGACACTGTCACAGAGAGTGGATGGGGGAAGCAGAGAACATTCATAACCTTTAATGAGCTGACCTGGAAGCAGTGTGACAGCCCTACGGAAAAGCCCTATTCGATATGTATACTTGTCCTTCTTTAATCCACATTTTGATTCCTTTTTTATGATATGGGTGGTCGAACCCAACCAGTAACATGGACTTCTCTGATTAGCCAGTGTTTGGGATCCATGAACAGACACTAGGTGTCCAGTAAGGACCCCAAACTTTACAGTTCGGTTTAATACATCACTACTTATGACAATATTGAAGTTGTGGCTTCTTCACTGTTATACCATTCCAGACGTTTGGAATGTAGATCGTATGGTGCTTGCATGACTGTCTATAATCTCACTATTGCAAATCATATGAGCCACCTCCACTGTCATGTTTGTACAGTCAGGTCTGATAGACCCTTGTGATGAGCTGACTTGTTGACTTTGATATTTTACCTGGGCATCTACTGCTTGTTTTTTGAATGGATGGATGTCATTTCGTATTCTTCCAACTGTTAAGGCACTAATCTAATGCAGTTTGACAATTTTCTTGGCTGAGAAATATATATATAGGCATGACACCTTCCCTGAAGAAGCCATAAACATTCTGTTTCCGCGAAATGCGCATAGGAGGGTTTTTCTTGCTGGTGTGGGACATCCAGGCAATCACTTTGGCTATGTGTAAGTCTTGGGACTCTAACTTTATACTTTTTAGCTGACTTGCTCGGTGCCTCTTATGTAACATCTAGTTTTGACACTGGTCATGTAATTATGATACTTTAAAAACTTCTTTTAGGATATATGGTAGTCAGAGGCTCCCTGCCTGTCAGCTTCTCATGGTGACGTTTATATTGAGTTCCCTGCTAGACTCCCCATCCCTATAGTGATTTTGCTTGAGCCCCCCATCAACATGTGGGTTTTCACCCACCATTATTATTAGCACCACTACATTGTAATTATAAAAACTGAACTTTTTTAAAATAATTTTTGTATTCAATAAAGATGTTACATTTTATATATTCAGCCTTTGAAAATTCCTGCATGTATTTCTCTTAGGAACCAGGCATGTAGAGTTCATCTGTTCACCTTTTCTGCGCCGCACAAAGAGATGGTGGTTGTATCCAAAGATCTCAGATTTGGACTCATCAGACCAAAGCACAGATTTCCACTGGTCTAATGTCCATTCCTTGTGTTATTTAGCCCAAACAAGTCTCTTCTGTTTGTTGCCTTTCCTTAGCAGTGGTTTTCTAGCAGCTATTTTACCATGAAGGTCTGCTGCACAACGTCTCCTCTTAACAGTTGTTCTAGAGATGTGTCTGCTGCTAGAACTCTGTGTGGCATTGACCTGGTCTCTAATCTCAGCTGCGGTTAACCTGCGATTTTTGAGACTGGCGACTCGAATAAACTTATCCTCCGCAGCAGAGTTGACTCTTGGTCTTCCTTTCCTGGGGCAGTCATGTGAGCCAGTTTCTTTGTAGCATTTGATGGTTTTTGCCATTGCACTTGGGGACACTTTCAAAGTTTTCCCAATGTTACGGACTCACTGACCTTCATTTCTTATAGTAATGATGGCCACTCATTTTTCTTTACTTAGAATTTGTATTATGGCAAGAAAAAAGCAGCTAATAGTCTATTCAGTAGGACTATCAGCTGTGTATCTATCAGGCTTCTGCACAACACAACTGATGGTCCCAACCCTATTTATAAGGCAAGAAATCCCACTTATTAAACCTGACAGGGTACACCTGTGAAGTGAAAACCATTTCCGGTGACTACCTCTTGAAGCTCATCAAGAGAATGCCAAGAGTGTGCAAAGCAGTAATCAAAGCAAAAGGTGAATACTTTGAAGAACCTAGAATATAAGACATATTTCCAGTTGATTCACACTTTTCTGTATTAGTATTAATTAATTTTAGTATTTCATTCCACATGTGTTAATTCATAGTTTTGATGCCTTCAATGTGAATCTACAATTTTCAGAGTCATAAAAATAAAGAAAACTCTTTGAATGAGAAGGTGTGTCCAAACTTTTGGTCTGTACTGTGTATTTATATATATATATATATATATATATATATATATATATATATATATATATATGTACACACAAACATATACACATTGTGAAATAAATATTTAAGACACTAATATTCTAGATAAATATATTTCTAGGTGCAATTGTCATGAATTTCTTACCATATGTCTATATGTCAGTGTAACAACCCAACAGGCAAAGAAATCAAACCATATATGTCCATAAATTAAGTTATGTGTAATATTGAGAAATTACACAGGAAAAATTTATTGAAATGGAAAAAGGAAGATGCAAAAGCCATGGAAAATCATGACACCATCCTAAATCTATCAGTAATTAGAAAGTAATTCTGCCACTTAGTGAAAAATAATAGCTAGTCCAACTGAGGCTTATAAAAAGGTGTCTCATTACCATGGTGCTAAACAAGACACATCTCATGATGGATACAACCAATAAGCTGTCTCAAGGTGTTTACAACCCTATTATTATTAAAAGATTTCTAAACTAATGAAGTTTCCAATAAGCACTGTTTGTGCCATTAACCGTCGACGACCAAATACTGTCACAACACAGACTTAGGGAAGGTCCAACATGAGGTAAAACACACAAAAGACAGGAGTTTTACCGAGACAAACAAAGGTTACACCGGGAACACAATAACAACGGTGAGCCTTGATGCTAGTGAAAGGGAAGATGAACAACTCTTCAATTTAACTGTCACTGTACCCTGCACTCCTACCCAGTCCTTTATACAAGTTCCTCACCTGTCACCGAGCAAGAACCTAAAGCCCTGAAGCCTAGGGACTCTGCAATAAACCCTGGGTATTGAATAGAAAGGTAAGATTCACTAGTACACCTCTGCACTAAAACCACACACCAAGGGAAAATAAGACAGACAGGGGGAAAAACAACAACAGAGTAACTCCAATAACTAGGCTGCAGTCAGACACCAGTAATGCAGCCTTTACCGCAACCAACAGCAAGGACTTCAGCACCTCCTTTCACCTCTAAATCCAAAATCCAAATGGCAAAGAGAATAACAGACACCATCTGCTGGAAGCGGAGGGTATATAAAGGGACTGGGAGTGGTCCCAAATCGGAAACACCTGACCAGTAGTCAGAAGCTGCTGGTAAAGAAAGCTGACATTAAGCCTTGCCACAGCCAAAGAAAGAAAACAGAATGTTGTATGAGTCTCAGATGACAATGAGAGACTCAAGTCCTCATCCTGTCACTAGTCTGAAAATACAGAGAGAAGGCTGTGACACATGCACTCTGCATCATTTCAGACAAAGGAGTGAAAAAAATAATCAGAAAAGTTGTCCAAGATCCAAGGACCACCTGTGCGGAGATACAGAAATACTTGGAATCAGCAGGTACAATTGTTTCAAAGAAAACAATAAGTAATGCACAAAACCTCCATGGTCTGTATGGACACTCTATGCAAAACTCCATTTCTGAACAAAAAGCATGTTCAAATGCATTTAAAGTTTGCTCAACAACATTTAGACAAGACTGCGAAATACTGGGAGAATATAGTCTGATCAGATGAGATGAAAAATGTTATTTTTGGGTGCCATAATACACACTATGTTTGAAGGCCAAAGGCACTGCATATCACACCAAAACATCATATCAACAGGTGGGAACATCATGGTGTGGGCTGTTCTTTAGCATACAGCACTGGCAAATGTCATATAATTGAAGGAAGGATGAAAAGAGAAATGTATGAAGACGTTTTGGTATAAATCTGCTGCCATCTATCAGGATGATGAAGATGAAACGAGAGTCGACATTTCAGCAAGAAAATGATCCCAAACAGACAGGCAAGGAAACTCTCAATTTGTTTAGAATAGAATAGTTACAATAGAACAGTTATAGAAGGAACTAAACCTCAGAGTTCATAAAAGAAGCCCACCAAACCTTCAAAATTTGAAGAGTGTGTTAAACAATTGGCCAAAATTACACTTGAGTAATGCAGGTGACTAGTTTCTCCATACAGAAGGCATCTCATTTCAGTAAGTGTGTTCACTAGTTGTTCCCTGTGTTAATTCTCATTATTACAATTAACTTAACTTATGGATATCCATAGTTTGATTTCTTCACCTGTGCAGATTGGATGTGTGTAACCAGCATCTAGTTAGAAATTCTCATCTATAACACCTTTAGAAATATATTTACTTAGAAAATTGATGATATGTTCAATACTTACCGTATTTTCGGATTATAAGACGCACTTTTCCTCCCAAACATTTGGAAGGAAAATGAGGGGTGCGTCTTAAAATCCGAATATAGGTTTACCTGGGGATCCTGTCTGTGCGGCGATCGGGCGGCCGGGTGCCTGTGGCTGCGTGCAAGCGGCAGGGTACCTGTGCTTGCGTGCGGGTGGAAGCCGGGTACCTGTGGCTGCGTGCAGGCGGCAGTCGGGTGCCTGTGCTTGTGTGCGGGCAGCAGTCGGGTGCCTGTGCCTGCGTGTGAGTGGCAGTCTGGTGCCTGTGCCTGCATGCAGGCGGCAGTCGAGTGCCTGTGGCTGCGTGCGGGTGGGCAGCAGTCGGGTGCCTGTGCCTGTGTGCGTGCAGCAGCCGGGTGCCTGTTAGCGGGAGGCAGCCGGCACCGACAGGCACCCGGCTGCCGCCCTCACACAGGCAAATTTACCCGGCCGCTTGTACGCAGGGTGTGCGGGCCGCCTGCTGGCTGCCACTCTGTGAGTGCGGACGGCTGTGCAACAGGTTACCCAGTTTGTCTGCGGTCCCAGTTTCAAATGATGGCGCCGGGAGCGGGCGCATGCACAGATAGAGCTCTTGGATGAGAGCTCCATCTGCGCACGCGCCGCTTCGGGAGTCAGCGTGTGCGCAGATGGAAACCTTGGATGAGAGCTCCATCTGCGCATGCGCCGTTCAAGGTACCATCATTTGAACCGGGACCGCGGACACTGGGACACTCACTGCACCAGCCTGCTGCACGACTCACCCGCCACTGCTGCCACCATGGACCCCGCAGCTCCTGCCACCACGGACCCCGCCGCACCTGCCACCCCAAAGCCCGTCGCCACTGAACCGCCGCGCCTGCCAGCACAACCTCTGCCTCCTGTGACCCCCTTCACCACCACTGCTGCCCCCTTCCAGTAAGAGAACACCGGAGTATAAGACGGACCCCATTTTTATTTTTTTACCTTTTTTTATGTCTAAATTTGGGGTGCATCTTAAAAAGCGAAAAGTACGGTATTTCATCCACTGTATATATTAATATATATATAAAATGTATACAGTGTATATAATTATGTATTAAATTATATATGTATAAAACTAGAGAGTACTCCAGTATGTCTGGTAAAACAATCAGTGCAGTTTATCCTGCTATGTCTATTGTATTTCTGCCTCCATTCTTATACCATGAAGATTTTTTCAAGCATCACAGTGAATGGAAACATTTTTTAACGCTGCTTGGTGGAAGCTGAACGTTGCTTAAACTTTGCTGTTTTTGTAACTGCCCATATTGAAGTTGTGCCTCTATTCTACACTTTTTGTATCTCAAGAATTTCCAAGCAGGTTTAGTTCTGTTTAATAAGAATAGGCATATCTTCACTGCTATCAATCCTGACTCAGCTTATTAGCTCTAACCTTCACATTATGGTCACACTACATTTTTTTCCCATTAGGCTATGTTCACACAGGGCATCTTTTATTGTATTTTTGGTGCAGTCTTGAGGTCACAAAGATGCCCCTAAATCAGGGGTGGGGAACCTCTGGTCCGCGGGCCGCATGCGGCCTGCCATGACTTTTTATGCGGCCCCCGGGCAGATTCCCAAGGGTGGCAGTGCTCGTGGTCTTACCAGGCGCCAGCCCTTTAAGGCTTCACATGCGCTGCTTGCGCGCACCAATGAGCTCTTTCCCTGGCAGGTGCCAGCATGCTTAGGACTGACTTTGTGGGCGGGTTTAGCGCTCTGCGCTTTCGTCCTACAGCAGCTTCAACGTTTCCTGTATTGTGCCGCCCGCTCTCCACCCCTTCTCCCGTGCCTAAATCAGTGCTGTGTGCCGCCAGCTCTCTGCCCTTTCTCCGCTGCAGCGTGCAGCTCCCCGTGCTGTGTGCTGCCGCTCCCCGGCGCTGTGTGCCGCCCGCTCTCTGCCCCTTCTCCGGTGCAGCGTGCAGCTCCACGTGCTGTGTGCTGCTGTCGCGGGCAGGGAGGACGTCGTCGCTGTTGCGCTGGCTGCTCGGTTGCTCGAGCGGTGGACCGGATCCGGGGACTCGAGCGGTGCTCCTCGCCCGTGAGTGAAAAGGGTGGTTGGTTTGGGGAATTTAGTCCGTGACGCCACCCACGGGTCGTGGTGAAGATAGGCACCACTGCTGCTGATGACGGGGATCCCGGGAGCGATGGTAAGGAGCAGCTGGGATGTTGTTTTCCCCCTCTGTGGGTAGGGGTCGGTGGTCCCGGGGTCCGGTGATGTTGTGGGGAGGCAGGGTTGGCGAGGTGCAGGGTTGCAGGGACAGCGCGGCGCAGTTCCGGATGGCACGGGTGTACTCACTAGGTACAAAATCCTCAGTAAACCAAACGGCTGGATGGACGGGTCCCACAGCCAGCTGCAGTGTTTCTCCCCGGACAGGTGATGGCGGCTGTCTTTCCCTGCACCTTGATGTTCTCCTTCTGACTACTATGGATTCCCAACGGTAGTCCGCTCCCCGGTGTATGGGTACCGGAGGGGCCCGTTTGCCCGCAGGCGCTGGCCCTTGGGTCTCTAGCCTTAGGCGGTAGCTGTATACCCTCACGGTGTGGGCTGTTGCCTTCAATCGGGACTTTTGCTGTTGTGAAACCCCTGGGGTTCCAGTCACATTCGAATCTGACTATTGTCGGCGGCTCCAAGCCTGGTCGGGGTCCGATGGCCCTGCCTGTGTGTGCTGGCTTCACTTCGCTCCCCGGTCGATACCAGCGGGCCGTCGCCCGACCCCGGTCCTACGGTTCCGCGTTGCTCCACCACTCCTGCAGATGGCCACCACCGTCTGCCAACCTTGCTGTCAGTGCCTGGACCACGAACCCAGACACCCAAGTGTTTACTCCTCTCTCTTCAAACTCCTAAACTGTTCTGTCACTTTTCCCGCCTCCAGGCCTGTGAACTCCTTGGTGGGTGGGGCCAACCGCTTGGCTCCGCCCCACCTGGTGTGGACATCAGACACTGGAGGGAGGCAACAAGGGTTTTTGTTTGGCTGGTGTCCCTGTCTAATGGGGGTGGGGGTGTTTGAGTGTTATCTGTGACGACCTGGCTAGGCCAGGACGTCACACTGCCGCTCCCCGGCGCTGTGTGCCGCCCGCTCTCTGCCCCTTCTCCGGTGCAGCGTGCAGCTCTACGTGCTGTGTGCTGCCACTCCCTGGCTCTGTGTGCCGCCCGCTCTCTGCCCCTTCTCCGGTGCAGCGTGCCCCCTGCAGTGCTGTGTGCAGACTCCCCAGCGATGTGGATCACCCCCACAGTTGAGTTCTCTCCAGTGCTCCTTACCACCCCAAGTGCAGTGTACCCCCTAGTGAAGTCTGTGCTCTGCAAGTGCTGTCTGTGCCCCCCAGTCTGCTCCTAGTGATGTTTGTGTGCCCCCCCCTTAGTGATGTCTGTGTGCCCCCCCTTAGTGATGTTTGTGTTCCCCCCCCGTAGTGATGTCTGTGTGCCCCCCCTTAGTGATGTCTGTGTGCCCCCCCTTAGTGATTTCTGTGTGCCCCCCTTAGTGACGTCTGTGTGCCCCCCTTAGTGATGTCTGTGTGCCCCCTCCTTAGTGATGTCTGTGTGCCCCACCTTAGTGATGTCTGTGTGCCCCCCCTTAGTGATGTCTGTGTGCCCCCTTCCTTAGTGATGTCTGTGTGCCCTCCCCCTTAGTGATGTCTGTGTGCCCCCCCGTAGTGATGTCTGTGTGCCCCCCCTTAGTGATGTCTGTGTGCCCCCCCCTTAGTGATGTCTGTGTGCCCCCCTTAATGATGTCTGTGTGCCCCCCCTTAGTGATTTCTGTGTGCCCCCCTTAGTGACGTCTGTGTGCCCCCCTTAGTGATGTCTGTGTGCCCCCCCGTAGTGATGTCTGTGTGCCCCCCGTAGTGATGTCTGTGTGCCCCCTTAGTGATGTCTGTGTGCCCCCTCCTTAGTGATGTCTGAGTGCCCCACCTTAGTGATGTCTGTGTGCCCCCCCTTAGTGATGTCTGTGTGCCCCCCCCTTAGTGATGTCTGTGTGCCCCCCGTAGTGATGTCTGTGTGCCCCCCTCAGTGATGTCTGTGTGCTCCCCCTCAGTGATGTCTGTGTGCCCCCTCCTTAGTGATGTCTGTGTGCCCCCTCCTTAGTGATGTCTGTGTGCCCCCTCCTTAGTGATGTCTGTGTGCCCCCTCCTTAGTGATGTCTGTGTGCCCCCCCTTTAGTGATGTCTGTGTGCCCCCCCTTAGTGATGCCAGTGTGCCCCCCCTTAGTGATGTCTGTGCCCCCCTAGTGCTCTGTGTCGCCCTAGTGATGTGTGTGCCCCCCAGTGCCGTCTGTGCCCCACAGCAATGCTTATGCCTCCCTGTGACCTAGTAATGTGTGTTCCCCAGCATCTCCTGTTATGTATATGCTCCCAGCCCCTCCTGTCATGGATATGCCCCAGCGTCTCCTGTGATGTGTATGCCCCAACCCCTCCTGTGATAATACGTCACACACTGGGGTATATACATCACATTGGAGATGCTGGGGCTGTACGTATGACAGGAGGGGCTGGGGGCATATACCTCACAGGAGGGGCTGGGGCATATACCTCACAGGAGGGGCTGGGGGCATATACCTCACAGGAGGGGCTGGGCGCATACACCTCACAGGAGGGGCTGGGCGCATACACCTCACAGGAGGGGCTGGGCGCATACACCTCACAGGAAGGGCTGGGCACATATACATCAAAAGAGAGGCTGAAAGCATATACATCAGGGACATATACATCAGGGGCATATACATGTTCCAGCCCCTCGTGTGATGTATGTGCCCCCAGTGTCTTCTGTGATGTAGGTGCAGGGGTGGGATTCAAATTTTTAACAACAGGTTCTCTGTAAACTCCGCCCAGTTGAAAACCACACCCATTTTGTAACCACACCCATTTTGTTAGCCACACCCATTTTCACGCACTTTCCTCAACCAAAAAATACAAGTAATTTAAAGTAAAATCTCCTTCCCCTCCTTTACCTTCCCTCTCCTGTCCAGCACCAGTTGTTCCCGTCACTTTCAGTCATATTGTATTAAATGGTTTTTCTACAATTTTTAAAAATTATTACTAAAGGAGCCCTGCTAAAATTGGAACGGACGACCTTCCCCCTACAGATCCCATCCCATCACGGCTTCTTTTCCCAGCAGATCTTATCCCATGTGCTCCTTTTCCCATATAGCTCAAATCTATGCAGCCTCCTCTCCCCATATAGCTCCCATCTATGCAGCCCCTCTCCCCATATAGCTGCCATCTTTTGTGGCCTCCTCTCACCATATAGCTCCCATCTATGCAGCCCCTCTCCCCATATAGCTCCCATCTATGCAGCCCCTCTCCCCATATAGCTCCCATCTATGCAGCCCCTCTCCCCATATAGCTCCCATCTTATGTGGCCTCCTTTCCCCATATAGCTGCCCTCTTATGCAGCCTCTCTCCTCATATAGCTGCCATCTTTATGCAGCCTCTCTCCCCATATAGCTGCCCTCTTTATGCAGCCTCTCTCCCCATATAGCTGCCATCTTTATGCAGCCTCTCTCCCCATATAGCTGCCATCTTTATGCAGCCTCTCTCCCCATATAGCTGCCATCTTTATGCAGCCTCTCTCCCCATATAGCTGCCATCTGTATGCAGCCTCTCTCCCCATATAGCTGCCATCTTTATGCAGCCTCTCTCCCCATATAGCTGCCATCTTTATGCAGCCTCTCTCCCCATATAGCTGCCATCTTTATGCAGCCTCTCTCCCCACATAGCTGCCATCTTTATGCAGCCTCTCTCCCCATATAGCTGCCATCTTTATGCAGCCTCTCTCCCCATATAGCTGCCATCTTTATGCAGCCTCTCTCCCTATATAGCTGCCATCTTTATGCAGCCTCTCTCCCCATATAGCTGCCATCTTTATGCAGCCTCTCTCCCCCATATAGCTTATGTAGCCTCTCTCCCCATATAGCTGCCCTCTTATGTAGCCTCTCTCCCCATATAGCTGCCCTCTTATGTAGCCTCTCTCCCCATATAGATGCCCTCTTATGTAGCCTCTCTCCCCATATAGCTGCCCTCTTATGTAGCCTCTCTCTCCATATAGCTGCCCTCTTATGCAGCCCCTCTCCCTGTATCTTCGGCTCTATAAGCGCTTACCTGCTCCAAACACCGGGGGCTGCTTCTCTGTCTTCTGTCCTCCTCCGCGGCTCTCTGCACACACTGACGCTGACAGACGGCAGGAGGAGGTGCTACCTCCTCACACTGCAGTGACCTCTCTGCAGCGTCAGCGCGTCGCTGCATACCGGGTGAGGGAGCCGACATGCTTCACTGAACCAGGAAGTGCGGCGCGGAGGTATGGAGATTCATTTGTGCTAGTGTCTTAAAGAGACACTAACACAAATTAATACAGGGAACCGGATCGCCAGAGCTGTTTCTTGCCGGTTCTGGGAACCGGCTGCTATTTTAACAACCGGTTCTCCAGAACCAGACAGAACTGGCTGAATCCCACCCCTGTGTAGGTGTCTCTTGTGATGTATATACAGCAGTCCCAGCATCTCTTATGTGATGTATATACAGCAGTCCCAGCGTCTCCTATGGGATGTATATGCCAACAGCCCCTTCAGTGATGTATGTGTCTCCTGTGATTTATATACACCAGTCCCTGTGTCTGTTGTGTGATGTATATAGTCTACCAATCTTATTATCACAAAGAGTTGCCTGCGCTCCAGACCGTGACAAACCTGGAAAAGAGAGAAGCAACATAAGTATCACCGAACATCACAGCCGCACAAAAGAGAAGCCGCTCCGGCCACCACAATAGGGGTGAGTTAACTAACTGTTTAACCAAATATAGTTGGTTCATTTTTATATTGATAATTTTGTGCAGCCCCCGAAGGTTGGCAGAAATTTCCAAATGGCCCCCGGCAGCAAAAAGGTTCCCCACCCCTGCCCTAAATGCATGCATTGCCCTCTCCCAGCAAAGTCTACGAGATTTCTATTTTGCTGTCCAGACTGTGCATCTTTTTTTGTCTGCATCTTGGCTGCATTTTTGAAGATACAGCATGTCAATTCTTTTTGTGTTTTTTATTTCCAGCGATTTTGAGCCCTTCCAGTCAATAGAATTGACTTAAAAAAGCATTGGTCAAAATGCGGTAAAAATGCGACAAAAACGTGACAAAAACGCATATATTTTTTTATGAGTTTTTACCGCAGGTGCGTTTTTTGTGTGGTTTTTGAGGCCAAAAACGCTGCATCTGAAGATGCACTGTGTGAACATACAGTGCTGGTCAAAAGTTTTGGCACCCCTGCAATTCTGTCAGATAATACTCAGTTTCTTCTTGAAAATGATTGCAATCACATATTCTTTGGTATTATCTTCATTTATTTTTCTTGCAATGAAAAAACACAAAAGAGAATGAAACAAAAATCAAATCATTGATCATTTCACACAAAACTCCAAAAATGGGCCAGACAAAAGTATTGGCACCCTTAGCCTAATATTTTGGCTAAAGGTTGTGCACCCAAGTAACTGCGAACAACCGCTTCCAGTAACCATCAATGAGTTTCTTACAATGCTCTGCTGGAATTTTAGACCATTCTTCTTTGGCAAACTGCTCCAGGTCCCTGAGATTTGAAGGGTGCCTTCTCCAAACTGCCATTTTGAGATCTCTCCACAGGTGTTCTATGGGATTCAGTTCTGGACTCATTGCTGGCCACTTTAGTAGTCTCCAGTGCTTTCTATCAAACCATTTTCTAGTGCTTTTTGAAGTGTGTTTTGGGTCATTGTCCTGCTGGAAGACCCATGACCTCTGAGGAAGACCCAGTTTTCTCACACTGGGCCCTACATTATGCTGCAAAATTTGTTGGTAGTCTTCAGACTTCATAATACCATGCACACGGTCAAGCAGTCCAGTGCCAGAAGCAGCAAAGCAACCCCAAAACATCAGGGAACCTCCGCCATGTTTGACTGTAGGGACTGTGTTCTTTTCTTTGAATGCCTCTTTTTTTTTTCCTGTAAACTCTATGTTGATGGCTTTTCCCAAAAAGCTCTACTTTTGTCTCATCTGACCAGAGAACATTCTTCCAAAACATTTTAGGCTTTCTCAGGTAAGTTTTGACAAACTCCAGCCTGGCTTTTTTATGTCTCGGGGTGAGAAGTGGGGTCTTCCTGGGTATCCTACCATACAGTCCCTTTTCATTCAGACGCTGACGGATAGTACGGGTTGACACTGTTGTACCATCGGACTGCAGGGCAGCTTGACCTTTTTTGGATGTTAGTCGAGGTTCTTTATCCACCATACGCACAATCTTTTGTTGAAATCTCTCGTCAATTTTTCTTTTCCTTCCACATCTAGGGAGGTTAGCCACAGTGCAATGGGCTTTAAACTTCTTGATGACACTGCGCACCGTAGACACAGGAACTTTCAGGTCTTTGGAGATGGACTTGTAGCCTTGAGATTGCTCATGCTTCCTCACAATTTGGATTCTCAAGTCCTCAGACAGTTCTTTGGTCTTCTTTCTTTTCTCCATGCTCAATGTGGTACACACAAGGACACAGGACAGAGGTTGAGTCAACTTTAATCCATGTCAACTGGCTGCAAGTGTGATTTAGTTATTGCCAACACCTGTTAGGTGCCACAGGTAAGCTACAGATGCTGTTAACACCAAAGAATTTGTGATTGCAATCATTTTCAAGAAGAAACTGAGTATTATCTGACAGAATTGCAGGGGTGCCAATACTTTTGCCCAGCACTGTAGCCTTAGTTAAAAAAATATGATTTTTTTTTAAGAAGGAAGCACTTTTTGAAAATGTCTGGCTTTTTTTGTACCAAGTAATTTCTATTAATCTTTATGAAGCATTTAATTAACATTTTATTGGACATTTTTTTGCAAATGTTTTACTAAATAGTTTATTTATTTGAGGGGCAATTTTTTTCATGTTTTTTCTTTAAATCCATGAAGCAGCCACTAATGTGCTAGTGTTTTTTTTTAGGTGAAAATGCTTACAAAGTATTAAAAAGGATTGCAAGGCGCTTTCTGGATTCTTTTTCTTAGCCTTCTTTTTGGTTTCTATTCTAAAATATGGAGTAATTTTCTAGCGGAAAACATCTGAAGAATGGGCAATTATTTATTTTAAATGTTTTCGACATTTATTAAAAAACTGATGTGGTTAAAAAACACTTAAAAACCTAAATGTACGAAAAAAAACATTTTTCAGTTTTTCATGCATTTACTGAGCTCTTTTTCAGGTGATTTTAGAGATGGTCAGCTCAGGAAACACCTGAAAAAATGCAGGGTGAATATACACTAACTACTATATTTCCCTGAAAATAAGCCCTACCTCAAAAAAAGGACCTGAGGTAAGTCGCATTGAGGAGCTCAAGTGAAATGCACACACACACACATGCACCACACACCCACACATATACATACATTTGGTAATAATGTACAACTCCTGTGAACTGTGACACTGTGGAAAGCTAGATGTGCTCTACACCAAGTCCTTACTTTCATAGTGGTCCCAGGTTCCCCTCCGTGCTGGAAGCAATGAGGTATCATCGGTTGTGCATGTGTGTGTGTGTGTGTGTCTAATATGTGTATGATGTGTGTGTGATGTACGTATGATGTGTGTACGTGTGTGTGTGTGTGTGTGTGTGTGTGATATATGTGTGTGATGTACGTATGATGTGTGTGTGTGTGTGTGTGTGTGTGTGAATGCCGGGTGCCTGGAAGCAGGGGAGTACCACTGTGGAAAGGATAAGGAGCTGCAGGGAGCGCACGCTGGGGACCTGACAGCGGCGCAGATGTCCGAGGTCTAGTAAGTATGATTCTCTTGGGGGGGTCTGATTTTTTTGTCAGGGTAAACTTACCCACAACCCGTGTTTTCCCCCAAATAAGCCCTACCCCGAAAATAAGCCATAGCGCATTTTTCGGCGCAATAAATACTATAAGATAATGTCTTATTTTCGGGGAAACAGGGTAGCACTATGGATACAGCTAAGAAAGTCGGAAAGCAACGTCGCAGCAGTCAAGCTGTAAGGTACAGTGTCTCATCTCAGGCTGTAGTAATTCAATTATTCTTATAATTAATTGTAATTAGTCTGCACTTTTCCACTTCTGGTAAGTATGACATATAATACTAACATTTTTGTGAAACATTATTTGGCAATATTCTATTTCTATTTTTTCACAGCATATACGATTGGCGCAGGAATTTCTTGAGTTTGTTAAAAAGGATGAACGGTTTGAAATATGTGCAGAGGTCGTTCTGGGCCTCGTGTGCTTCCGTTTAAAGGTAACAGTTTGATTTTGTATAGCTTTGACTTGTCAGTGAATGTGTTTTCTATATACAGTATTACAGTAAAAACATGGATTATATATACAACCAGCAACAAATGGAAGCCCCATTACACATCACTCATTTTACCAACTTCCACAAACAATCTGACGGCAACAACAAAAACCCCACAAAATTCTAAAGCCCATTCCATAAACTCACTTTGCACATTCGTGGTACATATACTGTACTATGGATATTGACAGAGCCATATTTACCCCCCCATGCTGCCCAAGCACTAAGCTTGAATGCTCCCATTACAAGGCCCATTTACACTCAATCGTCTTCATAATTCACATGTTTGTTAACATTTACAAATAATCATGTGATAGCTCACAGACAAAAGATCAATAATAAAACTAATAAGTACTAAACTACTACCTGACTGTTACCAAACAATAGCACCATTTTGCCAACTGCAAAATTGTGCCATACCTACCGATAACTACTTGATCAAGGGTTGTCCACATTCTCATTCTTATCCTAAGTTTATGACACTGTGCATGTGCTTAGCTTTTGCTTACATACATGGTATTATGGAAAGGAGGCCAATGATGAATGGTTCTGGTAAATGGCTATGTTAAGAGGAATCTGTCACCTCAGAAACCTTTATTTACCGGCAGTTATATGGTTAATCTGCTAGCCACCTTAGGCCAGTGTCACACTTGCAAGTGCCTCGCGTGTATCTCGCACGAGTCTCACGTTGCATCACCCGCCACGGACTCATACTTTCTGGACAGGAGCATCTCAGCTGCATAAAGATGCATGCAACCGACCCACTCCTGTGAGGAGAGTGTGAGTCCGTGCCGGGTGATGCAACACGAGACTCACGCGAGATACATGCAAGATACTCGCAAGTGTGACACCGGCCTTACTGAGAGTGCAGCTACTGGGTGAACAGTCCTGGAGGTGTGCATGTAGCAATTACAATCATCAACCACAGCACCACTCTTTATACTGGGAGCGGCGGCTGTAATCACTAGCTTGCGCTTTAGTTTACAGCTTATTCTGCAGAAGTGAACTGGCTGTCAATGAAACTGACAAGAGTGATTACACACACCGATTATAGTAGAGTGAGTTGTGTAAATAAGTTACTTTTCTCCTGGTAGCTGCACTTTCAGTAAGGTAGCTAGGCAGCATTGTAACACTATTTATTTTCAGATGAACCCCATAACTACATTTACATTTTCCATGGTGACAGTTTCCCTTTAAGGAACAGAGTGGGGTCTCCCAAAAGACAATATCAATCCTAAAACTGTGATATCTATGTAACAGATCATGACTTTAGGAAAATAAGAAAGTGAACAGCTGCTTTAAGTAGCAATGTAATCATACAGGAAATCACAAAAGTGAGTAAACCCCTCTCAGTTTTGTAGATATATTATTATATCTTTTCATGGGATAACACTAAAGATATGAGAATTTGCAATAATTTATAGTAGTCAGTGTACAGCTTGTATAACAGTGTAAATTTGGTGTGACCACTAAATAACTCAACACAAAGCCATTAATGGCTAAACTGCTGGCAACAAAAGTGAATATACCTCTAAGTGAAAATTGTCTAATTGTGCCCAAAGTGTCAATATTAATATGGCCACCATTATTTTCAACCAATGCCTTAACTTTCTTGGGCATGGAGTTCACTAAATCTTCACAAGTTGCCACTGGAATCCTCTTTCACTCCTCCGTAATGGCATCACAGAGTTGGCGGATGTTAGAGATCTTGCGCTCTTCCAAGTTCCATTTCAGGAGGCCACACAGATGCTCGATAGGATTTAGGTCTGGAGAAATTTTTGGCCAGCACCTTTACCCTCAGTTTGTTTAGCAAGACAGTGGTTCTCCTGGAGGTGTGTTTGAGATTTTTCTCATGTTAGAATATGAAGGTGGGGATCATGCTCTTCTTCAGTATATTACAGAACATGTTGGAATTCATGGTTACCTCAATGAACTGTAGTTCCCCACAGCCAGCAGCACTGATGCAACCCCAAACTATGACACTCGCATCATCATGCTTGACTGTCGGCAAGACACATTTGTCTGTGTACTCCTCACCTGCCACACATGCTTGACACCAGCTTAACCAAATAAGTTTATCTTGGTCTCATCCGACTACAGGACATGGTACCAGTAATCCATGTCCTTAGTCTGCTTGTCTTTAGCAAACTGTGGGCTTTCTTGTACATCATCTTTAGTAGAAGCTTTCTTCTGGGAGGAGAGCCATACAGACCCATTTGATGCAGTGTGCGGCATATGGTCTGGCCACCGACAGGCTGGTCCCTACCCTTTTAACCTCTGCAGCAATGCTGGCAGCACTCATACGTCTATTTTGAAAAGAACCTCTGGATATGACGCTGAGCACGTGCACTCAACATCTTTGGTCGACCATGGTGAGGCCTGTTCTGAGTGGAACCTGTGTTATTAAACCACTATATGGTTTTCGCCACCATGCTGCAGCTCAGTTTCAGGGTGTTAGCAATCTTCTTATGCCTAGGCCAGGGGTCTCAAGCACATGGCCCGTGGACCACATGTGGCACTTCAGGCTGCTTCTTGCAGCTTGCAAGCACATGCCCCTTTGACAATTGCGGCCGATGTAGGGGGCCACAACCATCAGTGCTTTATTTCAGATGAACATTTTGCTGGCGCTGTGCAGAGTCAATCTCTCTCTGCACAACTATTCCAATGGCAGCCACTAACTAATCAGAGGCAAGAAACTGATGCATATGATGTCAGCTGCTTGCGTCTGATTGGCCAGCGGCTACCAGTTGTGCAGCAAGAGCTTGATTCTGTGCAGCACCAGAAAAATGTTCATCCGAATTTCAGATGAAGTGCTGACAACGGTCGCGATCATTAAGGGGGGCTCATTGCTGCAGGTCATGGGAAGAGGACTCCAAGGGAACAGAGGACAGGTGAGAAGAATGTTTTGGTGTGTCTATGGTGTGTGTGTGTGTGTGTGTGTGTGTGTGTGTGTGTGTGTGTGTGCGTAGAATGGCACAATAGGGGACCAGGATTGGGCATTGCTATAAAAAGAGGACCAGTAAAGGGCACATTACTACAAGAAGAGGACCTGCATGGGAACACTACTACGGGATGATGACAAGAATGGGCACATTACTACAGGATGGGGGCAAGAATGGACACATTACTACAAGAAGAGGACCAGGATGGGCATATTACTACAGGATGGGGACAGTAGTAATGTGCCTCATCCTTGTCCCCATTTTGTAGTAATGTGCCCATCCTGGTCCCCATCCTGTAGTAATGTGCCCCATCCTTGTCCTCATTCTGTAGTAATGTCCCCATGCTTCCTGGTCCCCTTCTTGTAGTAATGTGCCTATCCTGGTCCTTATCTTGTAGTAATGTTCTCATCCTTGTCCCCATTCTGTAGTAATGTGACATTGTAAAATGTAACACACCTGCTCCCCATTCACACCTGGGAACTTGTAACACTAATGAGTCACATGACATCAAGGAGGGAAAATGGCTAATTAGGCACAATTTGGCCATTTTCACTTAGGGGTGTACTCACTTTTGTTGCCAGCAATTGATATTAATGGCTGTGTTGACTTATTTAGAGGGCACTCCAAATTTATACTGTTATTCAAGCTGGACACTGACTATATTGTATGAAAGTGTCAGATCTTCAGTGTTGTACCATGAAAAGATATAAAGGCTGCTTTGCATGCATCGACATCGCTAGCGATGTCGTTCGTGAAAGCCCCCGCCCCCGTTGTTTTTGCATCATGGGCAAATCGCTGCCCGTGGTGCACAATATCGCTAGGCCCCGTCACACGGGCTTACCTTCCTAGCGACGTCTTTTCTAAGGAGGCGGTTCATGCGGCGTCACAACAACGTCACATGGCAGGCATCCAATAGAAGCATAGGGGCGGAGACCAGCCGCAAGAAAGACACGCCCAACTCTTTGCCGGAGGACGCAGGTAAGCTATTGTTCATCGTTCCCGGGGTGTCACACGTAGCGATGTGTGCTGCATCAGGAACGACGAACACCCTACGTCGACAACAACCAACGAGATTTTGAAAATGAACGACGTGTCAACGATCAACGATAAGGTGAGCATTTTTGATTGTTAACACTCGCTCCTAGCTGTTACACGCAACGACGTCGCTAACAACGCCGGATGTGCGTTACGAATTCCGTGACCCCGATGACATATTGTTAGATATGTCGTTCCGTGTAACGGGGCCTTAAGAAAATATTTTCAAAAATGTGAGGGGTGTACTCACTTTTGTGATCTGCTGTATGAACCCGAAAATCATGCTACTGACAAATGCAACTCATTCTGAAATAAAAAAAACAAGCCCTCATGTTTCTAAAATATGAGATGAGAATAAAATAAAAGAATAGCAATGGTTTACCGTAAAGTAAAGGTAAAAACCAGCAGGAGAGGTGAAATACATTGTGCAAGTGGAAAAATATCTGTGGTTTAATGGAAGTTTCTCTTAACAATTTCCCCTTAATTACAAATGTCATTAATTCAGGAGATTGCGTGTGATTCTGTTTGTTTATTTTGATACAATGTGATCAGGCCCCAACTTCCTCCCACTTAGTCAATTTGATGCCCCAGTTCTCTTACTTGTGATACTGCCAGCTACTAAAAATTGTGAAGTGCCTCCTGCAAATGATTGCACGACATGTTGCTGTGTTCACCGAGAGAACATGGTTTTCTTTTGTGCACATGCCACATTTCAGACTGATCCCCGCTGGGGTGAAAAGCAGCTGTGAACATTGGTATATGATGGATCATTGTTCAGTGTCCTAGACTTGTTAGAATGATAATGATCCAGACAGATATCAGTGCTGCGCTTGTTTTCATGGAAATACAAAATGTTTGTTTACAATACTGAATGGTGTTGGAGGGTGTCTGAAAGCACTAAATCATTTTACACATCCAGCTTGGCAACCTTGTAGGGGGGTATCATTTTGTGGTGGTTTTCTGTATAGGAAAGGGCAGTTTGCTGAGTTTTCCTGTATAGTTAAACAAACTCTATGCAGAGCCATATTTGCCAAATAAAGTAAGGGCTCGTGCGCACACTGCGTCCTGGCCAGTGCAGAAAAAAGCGCACCCTCTGGCAGACTTGACACCGCGTTTTGACAAAAAGAATGCATCCAAAATGCATGTATTTTGGAAGCATTTTACATGCATTTTGGATGCACTTTTCTCAGTGCGGTCCCCTGGCAATTCAACTCTGCTACATGCCTGCTGACTTCAAAGTAGGAGGAGAAAAAGGGTTAATCCTGCGCAATCCACCAGAATAAAATGTGGAAATTTTGATTGATTAATAACTCTTTTATTCCATAGGTCTACGCGTTTCGAGGTATGAAAACCTCTTCCTCAGAACCAGAATATCAACAATCCTGAGGAAGAGGTTTTCATACCTCGAAACGCGTAGACCTATGAAATAGAAGAGTTAATAATCAATCAACATTTCCACATCTTATTCTGGCGGATTGCGTGGGATTAACCCTTTTTCTCCTCCTATTTTGAAGACATCCATGTGGACCCGCGGCAGCCGCCATTATCTCATGCTATCTATGGTGGTTGTGACCCTTTACAACCACATTTGGTGACTGTATTATATCATATATTACCTTGTTTGTTTATCTGTTAAGACCCTATCAGCACTTCTGTTTTTCTAGCTATATTACATGCCTGCTGACAGCAGACCCAGACAGAGTCGCGCGGTGAGAATGAACTCGGATGAACTTCACCAGACTTCATTGTAATTCCACGGCTCTGTCTCTGTGTGCTGTCATGAACTCAGATGAACCTCCGAGGTCAGTGCTAGGACACAGGAGTCCGCAGCAGTGACATCAGAGCTTCACCCGATTTCATTGTCATCCCATGGCTCTCTCTCTTCCACTTGAGAGCGGTGGCCGTGGGTAACCTGAGTGACGTCACTGCTGATTGCACAGCTCACTTCAGTTGCTGCGTGAAGCTAACAAGAGTGCGGTTGTGTTCTATGGCCCCTCCTGTCAGCTTCATGTAGCAGAGCTGAAAGCGTCGTGGGACCTCATGTGGATTACGTCGGACCTGGAGGGGCATTTAGGGATTAATAAAGTGGTGAAAGAGGGTGTTTTTTTGTCTTTTATTCCAAATAAAGGATTTTTTGGATGTGTGTGTTTATTTTCTTTAACTTCGGGTTAATCATGGAAGGTATCTCGGGGAGAGCTATGGGCTGCTGCCATTAACTCCTTATTACCCCGATTGCCACCGCACCAGGGCAATTCGGGATGAGCCGGGTAGAGTCCCGGGACTGTCGCATCTAATGGATGCGGCAATTCCGGGCGGCTGCTGGCTGATATTGTTAGGCTAGGGGGCTCCCCATTATGTGGCGCTCCCCATCCTGAGAATACCAGCCTTCAGCTGTGTAGTTTTACCCTGGCTGGTAGCAAAATTGGGGGGGAACTCACGTTGTTTTTTTAAATTATTAATTTTACTGCACGATATAGACCCGCACACCGGCGGCTGTGATTGGTTGCAGTGAGACAGCTGTCACTCAGCATGGGGGCATGTCTGACTGCAACCAATCATAGACTCCGGTGGGCGGGGGAAGCAAGGAATACGAGATGGATTAATGAGCGGCCGGCATTTTCAAAAGAGGATAAGCTGCCACAGTGTAAACGCCGTGCAGCGCCGTGCCGATGATCGGCAATCGGTGAGTATGAGAGAGGGAGTGGGAGGAAGAGACCGACATCGACCGAGAGAGAGATAAGGCCGCTTTACATGCTACGACATCGCTAAAGCTAAAGTGATGTCGTTGGGGTCATGGAATTTGTGACGCACATCCGGCCGCGTTAGCGATGTCGTTGCGTGTGACACCAATGAGCGATTTTGAATCGTTGCAAAAACGTTCAAAATCAATCGGTGACATGGGGGTCCATTCCCAATTATCGTTGCAGCTGCAGGTACGATATTGTTCGTCGTTCCTGCGGCAGCACACATCGCTATGTGTGACACCGCAGGAACGACGAACCTCACCTTACCTGCGTCCGCCGGCAATGAGGAAGGAAAGAGATGGGCGGGATGTTACGTCCCGCTCATCTCCACCCCTCTGCTTCTATTGGCCGGATGCTTAGTGACGTCGCGGTGATGCCGAACGCACCTTCCCCTTGAGGGAGGGATTGTTCGGCAGTCACAGCGACGTCGCTGAACAGGTATGTGCGTGTGACGCTGCCGTAGCGATAATGTTCACTACGGCAGCGATCACCACATATCGGCCGTATGACAGGGGTGGGTGCTATCGCGCTCGACATCGACAGCAAATGCTAGCGATGTCGCAGCGTGTAAAGCGGCCCATAGAGACAGAGAGAGAGAGACACTGACCAACAGATCGGCCGAATGACAGAGAGAGACCGAAAGACCTGCGTTTGTTATGTCAAAAAAACATGCGGATCACAACAAAAATGCAGTGCAAATGCACTGCTTAGCATTTTGGTAGCGTTTTTCTACAACTCATTGATTTCAATGGGTGTAGAACGCTGCCAAAATGGACAAATGGATTGACATGCTGCTTTGCAGAGATTTTGTCAAATTTTTGACAATCAAAACGCTGCGTTTAAAAAAACATTGTGCGCATGGATTTTGCATGATTCTCATAGACTTTGCTGGGGAAGTAGAACACATGAATTTTGACAATGTGACGCTTCAGCTCAAAACGCTGCAGAAACGCAGAAAAAACCCGAAACATGCGCATGAGCCCTAACACAACTTTTGACTATATCTGGTGAATGGGAACCTATGAGACTGTAAAGGTGGTGTCACACACAGCGACGACGACAACGACATCGCTGCTAAGTCGCCATTTTCTGTGACGTAGCAACGACCTCAACAGCGACGTCGCTGTGTGTGACACATAACAACGATCAGACCCCTGCTGCGAGATTGCTGCTCGCTCTTGAATATTCCAGGTCATTTTTTGATCGCTGCTATCCCGCTGCGCCACATGCATCCTTGTGTTTGACACCACAGCAGCGACGGTCGCGACAACTTTGAAGGCAGTGACGTAGGACTGAAGGCAGGACAAGGCGTCTTTTTGCGGTGTATTTACAACGCCCCCATGACTCCGATTGGTGGTCATAACAGCGTTCCGATTGGGTAACTTGCCAAAGGCGTCACAGTGATTTCATTCTTTAAGTTCCATTCTTTGTTCCACGTAGTAGAGTCTCTGTCTGGTGTCGCTAGTGTGTCGTTCTTTGTGTCTTCCTTTGTTTGGTACGGTCACTCAATCAGGCGCTGCTGTAGTGATCACAAATCGGAACAGAGGGGCGTGAAAAAGGCAATGCAAAGGCACTGTAGCAATCACCAATCGGAACAGAGGGGCGTGAAAAGCGGCAACGCAAAACATGTCTAGGGGTAAACACCACACCTCTATCAAGGTCTGAGTCGTCGCACAGCGACGCCTGTGACACGTCCCAACAACCATCGAGGTTGCTATGATCGCTGCTCCGTCGCAGCTTAAAAGTGCAGTGTGGAAAAGAATGCACCCTCTGGCAGACTGGACAAATGTAAACACTGCGTTTGTCAAAAAAAGAACATCCAAAACGCATGCATTTTGCATGCATTTTCCATGCGTTTTTCATGCGTTTTGGATGCATTTTTGCGTTCCCCCGGCAATTCAGCTGTACTACATGCCCGCTGACAGCAGACACAGACAGAGTTGCGCAATGAGAATGAACTCGGATGAACTTCACCTGACTTCATTGTCATCCCGCGGCTCTGTCTGTGTGTCGTGTCTTGATTAGCGGTCACCCGTGAAGGACTCACCGGTGACCACTAATCCCCTGAGTGACTGAATTGAGCAGCGCGATCAGCGGTGCCGCCACTCAGGTTACCCGCAGCCAGCTGGAGTCCTCCACCTGAGACCACAACTCACCTGTGACGTCATCGCTGATCGCGCAGCTCACTTCAGTCAGTTGGGCAACTTGCTGTCACAGTTGGAAGATCCAGCGGTGGCCGCAGGTAACCTTACTGATGTCATCGCTGATCGTGCGGCTCACTTCAGTTGCTCCGTGGAGCTGACAGAGAGCGGTCGTGGTCTGTGGCCGCTCCTGTCAGCTTCATGTAGCAGAGCTGGATGCGTCGTGGAACCTCGTGTGGATTATGTCGGACCTGGAGGTGTATTTGGGGGTTAATACAGTGGTGAAAAAGCGTGGTATTTTTGTCTTTTATTCCAAATAAAGGATTTTTTCGGGTATATGTGTTTATTTTCTTTAACTTACAGGTTAATCATGGAACATATCTCGGGGAGACGCCTGCCATGATTAACCTAGGACTTAGTGACAGCTATGGGCTGCCATTAACTCCTTATTACCCCGATAGCCACCGCACCAGGGCAATTCGGGATGAGCTGGGTAGAGTCCCGGGACTGTCACATCTAATGGATGTGGCAATTCCGGGCGGCTGCTGGCTGATATTGTTAGGCTGGGGGGCACGCCATAACGTGGAGCTCCCCATCCTGAGAATACCAGCCTTCAGCCGTGTGGCTTTACACTGGCTGGTATCAAAATTGGGGGGGGAACGCACGTCGTTTTTTTAAATTATTTATTTTACTGCACGATATAGACCCGCCCACTGACAGCTGTGATTGGTTGCAGTGAGACAGCTGTCACTCAGCGTGGGGGGGTGTCTGACTGCAACCAATCATAGGCGCCGGTGGGAGGGGAAAGCAGGGAATACGAGATTGAATAATGAGCGGCCAGCATTTTCAAAAGAGGAAAAGCCGTTGGAGCTTTGTGACAGCCGTGCAGCGCCATGCCAGTGATCGGTGAGTATGAGAAAGGGGGAGAGACCGACAGACGGACAGAGAGAGAGACAGACAGAGAGAGAGAGACCGACGGACAGAGAGACAGACAGAGCGACCAACTGACATAGAAAGAGACCGACCGACATACAGAGAGAGATTGACTGACATCGACAGAGAGAGACTGAAAAGACCTGCGTTTTTTTTGTCAAAAAAGCATGCGGAACGCAACAAAAATGCAGTCCAAGTGCATTTTGGTTGCGTTTTGACCCACATCATTGATTTCAATGGGTGGAGAATGCAGCTACAATGCACAAAAGAAGTGACGTGCTTTTTTTCCGCAGCGATTTTTGACATCCAAAACGCAGTGTGCGCATTGAATTTTCAGACTTCTCATAGACTTTGCTGGGGAAGCAGAACGCATGCAATTTGGCACTGAAATGCTGCAGTTCAAAACGCAGCATTAACGTGGGAAAAAAATGCAATGTGCTCATATAGCCTTAAAGTATGTGTTCAGAAGAGGTTCTGTTATACACTCAGTATGAGCAGAAGGCCTATGTCAGGCCTTTAATCCGTTCACCCCATGGGCGATTTTCTGTTTTTCCAGGTTTTATTTTTGCTCCCCTTCTTTCGAGAGCCGTATCTTTTTTATTTTTCCGTCAATCTTGCCGTATAACGGCTTGTGTTTTTGCGGGACGAGCTATGCTTTTAAATGAAATCATGCGTTTTACCACATAGTGTACTGGAAAACAGCAAAAAATTTTCAAGTGCGGAAAAGCTGCAAAAAAAAGTGTGTTTGCACATTAGTTTTTGGGATATTTTTTTCACCATGTTAACTACATGATAAAACGTATGTTTTGGTGTGATGTCTCAGGTCTGTACAAGTTTGTAGACACCAAACATGTATATGTTGTTTACTTTTATATCATGGGTTAAAAAAAGTCACAAGTTTGTCCAAAAAAAGTGGTGCACTTTTAGCGCCATTTTCCAAAACCCATAGCATTCTCATTTTTCGGGATCTATGGCTCAGTGATGGCTTATATTTTGCGCCTCAAGCTGTCATTTTTAATGGCACCATTTTTGTGCAGATGCAATTGCTTGTTATTTCATTTCACACAAAATTTGCGGCAACCATAAACATAATTTTGGCGTTTGGAATTTTTTTGCCACTACGCCGTTTACTTTATATTTTGATAGATTGGATGCTTCTGAACGCGGTGATACCAAATGTGCGTATATATTTTTAATCTTTTAGTTTTCAATGGGCCAAATGTGGGGTGATTTAAAGTTTCAGGGTTTTTTTGTTTTAAAACTTTTTTTAGCTTTTTTTTTAATTATACTAGGTCCTCTAGGGGACTATAACGATCAGCTGAGTCTGATCGCTCTTCCATTTCTCTCCCGATCACAGCTACATAGCTGAGATCTGAAGAAAAGTGGCTTTGCTCTCACACACAGTGAGAGAAAGTGACTCATGATAGCTACAGGAGTCATCACATGACCCTGTGCTACTATGGCAACCACTGTAAGTCATGTGATCACATAACGTGACTTCCGAATGGGGGTGGGTAAGTTATGCTAATGGTGGCGCGCTGATACATCTCTCTGTCAGATTTTGTAGCGAGATGTAAGGGGTTAATAGGCACGAGTGGAACGCAAGTCCAACTTCCGCCTGGCAGGCACACATCTCAGCTCTTGAAATCCGCTGAGATGTGCTCGGATCGCCGCGGACTGCCCATGGCAGCCCACAGGGATTAACCTCACACGATCTATGATGTACCCAGTACTTCATGTGTTTTGAAGAGGTTAAAGGGTTATTCTCATCTCCAAGTTCCTATCCCAATATGTAGTAGGTGTAATAATAATAATATTAGCAAATACCTCAAATCAGAAATGTCGCTTACCTCATGGGCAGGGCATTTCAGCTTAGGTATCCATGGTTACATACGCTGATAAAATGACAGTAAGTTAGATGCTCGTGGTTGTAAACATGGACAACCTAAGCTGCAATGCCCTGCAGATGAGGCAAGAGACATGGCTATATCAGGAGAACTATACTACATTTCTAATTGGAGGTATTTGCCATTATTATTATTATTATTATTACTACTACACCTACTACATATTGGGATAGGATCTTGGAGATGGGAATACTTCTTTAAGGACTTGCCCTACCTCATCCTTGTTTGTAAATATGAATCAGTTTTGCCATATCAAACTTGTCACCCAGATGTGCCATCCAGTCCAGGGTGAATTGTCAAATGTGTTCACCACTGAAGTTTGTGTCTGATGTGTTAAGGCTGCCCATATAAAGATGTGATTTTATGAAAGTGGTAAGTGCCACAAATTCTTATTAGTACTCTATTACCATTTAAATTATGGCATCTGTCAGAATTTCTTATTGGGACAACTAGCAAGTGCTATTGCAAAGAGGGACAATGTAGGTGTGCAGATATCTACTTTCTTACAAGTTGCCTTGGATTTGCCACATGGACTTCTCCTGCCAATAACTAAAAGGGTTAGTGGACTATGAACAGAGATTGTGCTACATTGCAGCTCCCGGACTTCCCTATTTACAGGGTGTTAATCATAATATAGATTCCCACTAAAAATATTTTTAAGCTACAAACTTAGTTGTGAAGTGTTACCACAAGTATATAATTAAATAATAAGGAAAATACAGTTGTAAGTTGTTTTATACAGAAGACCAATGAGGAATATAGAGCATATAGCATTTAATTTAATCATATTTGGTTGATTTAAATAACTTAAAGGGTATATCAGTAATTTTTCATTTTAAATGTGCCTAACCACTAACCGGCAGGTAGATGCTACCTATCTGCCTGTTGTGCCTTGCACCATTCTTCGCTGACACAGAGAGGTCACAGAAAGTAGCAGGGCACAACAAGCAGGTAGATAGCAATTACCTGCCTGTTAGTGCTTAAACATTTTTTTTTTTTATTCCAGGATATACCCTTTAAATGTGAGAAATCCTAAACCTGTTTAATGTTTTGCACAATTTTTCTTTATTTAGGGATGCAACACACTGAACAAATCACTTCTTCAAATGATAAATAATTTAAAGAAAATACATATAGTACCATGCTGCTTAGGAGACAAGTTTATTTTAAGGTTTGCTGTGTGCGCGCGAACTGTGGAATCAAATCATATTGAATTTGCTTGGAAGCACATTGAAGAACTGGCCACTGAACTCCTAATGACAGAAGATGGAAAAAAATAAGACTTATTTTGGTAAGAGTTTGGTCTTTTATCAATGGGGCAGATTTACTATTTCAGTTTATTAATAATAATAATAATAATAATCGATAATCACAGTGGCTTATACTGGATGATAAATATGGTGCTTCTTTATACACATTGACCTAAGTTTACACAACTTATACAGTTGACCTATCAAGCAGCAAAAATTCTCTGTCAACATTTTGGAGTACTGTTTCATATCTCAGACTGCACCCCTTTCACTTAAGTCACACCTGTTTGGTGAGTGAGACTCAAAAAATATCTACCACACATTACAACGTAATGATGACTGTTTTTAGGCCAAATTAATAAATCCTCTCCAGTCTTTGTATGATCTGCATCAATAAAATTGCTAAATGCTCTTGTGTGTATTTACAACAGTGATATTAATGTACATTTATTATGTGTATAGCTGACCATCACAGCTAATGTACAGTGCAGTGGAAAGTTTTGTGCACGTGTGGAAAAAATGATACAATGTAAAAATGATTTGAAAACAGCATCAAAGTATCAATTCTACTAGGTACACTTACACAAAGCTTTTGAAAGATTTCAGCAGGGAGGTTGTTCCAAACATCTCAGAGAACTAACCACAGATCTTCTGTGTATGTAGAATTGTGCAAATCCTTCTTTTTCTTCATGTAATCGCAGACATAGTCAATGATGCAGCGAGCAAGGCTCTGTGCAGACCATATTAGAATTTCCTGGAACCTTTTCTTCTTTAAGATGTTTCTTAACCCTTTAATGACCACAATACATTTTAAAACGGCAGTTAATGGTACTTCTTCCTTACTACCGTTTTAAAACGAAGGCAAGAAAAAAAGTTTATAGCGCCCCCAGAGTCAGAAAATCTCTGGGGTTTCAGGTACTTCAGGCAGCTGAGACCCTTTTTGCTCATGATCTGGGCTGTTTTTTCTGGTCCCCGTCACGTGATCATCGTTATACACCGTATAATGGCAATCATGTAAAAGTGAAATACATAGCCAATAAAAATTATTTCTCTCTTATCTGATATGATCAAACATGTCAGATGTTAGGGAAATGTCCTCCCCCTCTAACCCATGGCTGAAAAAGTCCACCCCATCCCCCTCCTCTTGATGTTCTACAATGGCTGGCACATGAGTTGTGTGTCTGCTGCAATTCTCCTCCTCCTCTGATTTCTCTCCCATCTGAAATGTCCTGCCCAGGTGCCCCCAGGTCTCCCTATGTCACCCCCGCCAAGTCGCACATGGCTTCTCCTCTTCTTTTGAAAAAATGGCATGCACAGGGAGCCGACTCACAGCCAGCTCTCTTTGAGCATTGAGACTCTGGTGACATCAGTCTGGTGACTGCAGGCACAGTCCTCACATGGCGTGCCTGCACTTTCAGGACATGAGGGATCCATTCTCTTAGTGTGTCTCCCACATACAGATATGAATTTGCTGTGGGACCTCCAAAATGGATAACACTGATATCGGACCGGATTGGGATTTTCGCTTTTTTCCTTTGCAATTTTTTTAATACATTGGTGAAAGAGGAAATGTCTTGGGGAGTGTTTTTTCAAATATTTTCTTTTGTCAGCTTTTTTTTTTTTTAATACTTACTGCAATAGTCTGACAGATGCCTCACTATTACTAACCTGTGGACTTGATGCCAGCTGACATTAAACAGCTTGCATCAACCCCTTATATTACCCCATTTGCCACCGCACCAGTGCAACGGGATGAGCCAGTGCAAAGCACCAAAATTGGCACCTCTAATGGATATGCCACTTCTAGAGCAGCTGCGGCCTATTTTTAGGCTGGGGAGGGCCCAATACCCATGGGCCTCTCCAATCTGAGAATACCAGAACCCAGCTGTCTGCTTCACCTTGGCTGAGGATTAAATTCGAGGGGGACCCCACATTTTGTTATTTTTTTTATTATTTATTTATTAATAATATTAATAATAATAATATTAATAACTGTTTGAAGTGCCCTCTGTTTTGGATTACTAGCCAAGGTAAAACTGTCAGCTGCACGCTGCAGCTGTCTGCTTTACTGTAGCTGGGAGGCACCAGGACTTTCTGAGGGGCAGCCACAGTGAAGGGCTAGATGTGGACTGTCCTTGTAAGGGCAGGAATAATTTTTGGAGGGCCAGCGTCTCCCTAGATAGAGATAGCAGCGCTGTCCTCTTGATCATGCCTTTTTTGACTGGAACAGATGGGACTGTGACCACATGGACCTACACAACGAAATGGGTGAGATTAATCCATTTTGGATATACATGTAAAGTGTGGCCTTTTTGTGCCTATTGATGAGAGGTGAGGTTTTTCATGTATAAACTTTGAATGAACATCAGTCCCCTTTATTTTGTTTTTCTCCCCACTGGGTAGAAAAATTGGGGATCCTGTAAGTGATCATTTATCATAGAATCATTGTCGCATTATATGTTCAACATACTATACGTGAATTTTTAAATCACTTTGAAGTTTTTTGTTTTGCAATCTGCTTTTATGGGTTTTATTAAAGGTTAAGTTTTAATTCACCGTGTTGCTATACCTACCAGTTAATTCCAGTGAGGTATTTTGCGAATGTGCTTCAGGTTTTTCCCTCATCCTGGCTGCTTTTTCTATACCCTAACTGGCTTATCAAAAATAAGGAGGTCCCCACGTAGTTTGTTTTTTTTTACATTATTTATTTATTTATTGGCTAAATACAAGGCTAAACAACCATTAGTACCACATGAAAAGCACTAAAAGTTGCAAGCTTCAAATATGTAGGGGGTGAGGCATTACATGTCTGCTTTACTTCTATCACATATCCCTGTCTATCTATCTATCTATCAATATAGCTATCTATCTGTGACGCCCTGGCAAAACCAGGTTGTCACAGAGACTGCACAAATCTTCCAGGTGCAGGACTCCATCCTCCTTGGCATACCAACACAAAACCCACACCCAGGTACACAACATCAGCCAGTAAAGCCTAGTCACCCCCCATGACAATAGGGACACACCAGTGGGCGGGGCAAGCGGATGGTGACGCCCACCTAGTGGTCCTGAGGTGTCCTGGGAGAGAACAAGTCAGTCAGTTGGAGCTGAGACACAGTCAAGCTTAGGAGAGAGGAGTGTGAAGTGACAGGGTAGTCAGGGGTTGGAGCCTCTGGACTACCGGACTACTGACTAAGTGGCAGTCGGCAGACAGGGCCACAGGCGACGGAGATCCGGTCGCTGGAGACCTTAAGTGGACCGGGACATGGTTGTAGCCCACCGGTGCCGACAGCGGGAATCTGGTCCGGAGGCCGTGCACAGTCGGGGTGCCTGGACCCTAGGGCGAGGACCGCTTCAAGCCCCTTGTCAATTAGCCAGCCGGGGACAAGTCTCCACGTCTTGTCCCACTAGTAAGCCCAGAGAGCGAGACGGAAGTCCAACGGGGGGGATAGGGCTCCGCAATTGACTGCTAAGATCCCATCGGTCAGTTCTCGCGGGCCACAGCTCCCAACACACAGAATCACCGGGAGTGGACTTCCCCGTTTCAAGCGGAGTAGTCAAACTGAAGACACAAACACTAAGTGCAGGAGGAAGGGACCCCTGTTTGCTGTACCAGGGTGTGGGACCCGAATACACCCGCCGTAGGTCACCGGTCACTGGGAATTTGGTTTACCATTTGGACTCTGTGTGAATTTCTCTGGAACTGTGAGTACACCATTACCACCCGGTCCAGCCCTGCAGAACACGCTCCGCAGCATCCTTCCCCGTACACCTGGGCCCCAGGATAACACCTCCCCTACCCGTGGAGGGGATACCATCCTGCAGTCCTACTCCATCAACCCCGGGTGTCCCATACCACGGCAGCTGCGGTGTTACCACCCATCACCACAACCCACGGGTGGCGTCACTGACAAACTCATCCCCTGTAAATACCCCCTTTTCATTGTTGTGGGGGCGACGGGCCCCTGCACAAGCCCCGGATCCGACTGCCACTCGAGCCCCAGCCACGATCCCGTATCCGAGTGTCTCGGGTAGCCTTCCCTGACGTGGTCAGTCACCCCTGCCCGCGACATATCTATCTATCTATCCTAGCTTTTTAGGTTTGTCGCGTTTTGGGCTCATCGTGTTTTTACTGCGTCGAAAATGCTTAGTTGTACAGTACAAGCACAGTGGATGGATTTATAGAAATCCCCTGACCACTGTGCTTCTTTGCTCCACAGCGTAAACTGACAAGTGGCGCGGCTTTCTGAACCACAGCATGTCAATTTATGCTGCAGAGATGCAATTGTTCTCCAAGGGGAGAATAGCATTAAAGTCCACAGCGGCTAGAACCCTGATCATGGTCACGAACCGCTGCGTTCTCTGGCAGACAATACTTGCATATCTGTAGGAGGGCTGACACTGTGTCCTAGATACAGTGTCGCAGGATCGTGGGCACAAAGCCTAAAAGTGAGAAATTTGGTGCTACAGCAACATTTTTGTGAAGAAAACAAAGAAAATTTTCAATATGACAACCTATTGTTTTCAAATCCTGGGAAGTAGGTAAAGGCTACAAATGCTCACTATACACATGAATAAAATCCTTGCAGGGTCTAGTTTCCAAAATCGGGTCACTTGTGAGGGGTTTCTGCTGTATAGGTACCTTAGAGGCCCTGCAAATGCAACTTGGTGCCCGCAATTTATTTCAGTTTTTCCAAATTTCAATATTGCTCCTTCCATTCTGAACCCTCACGTTTTTCCAAACAGAACTTTTTGACACAAGAGGGGTATACCACGCGCTCTTAAGAAATGGGGTAGTGTAGCACCCCTGACTATATCAGGGGCTGCAGGGAACTGCATTCTCTCTTTTCATGGTGCCGGACCTACCCCCATGGTTCTAGGTTCCTAAAAACCGGTGTCACCTCCATCAGCACCACAAATCCCAACCACACCTCACATCCTGACCTGTCAGACACACCAGTGGGTTGGTCTAGTTGGAACAGGGCCACCCACCTAGCGGTCAAGCAAACTGGTTGGAGGGGACAAGTTAGGATCGCAAGGAGGATAGAGTAGAATGAGAGCCTTCAAAGAGTGAGGAGCTGCGGAGTAGTAGCTCCCGGGGAACGAGACCAAGGTTGGGTCGCAGACGGTGGTCCAGGACCACAGGAGTCAGGGACCGGTAGCAGTGACATTAGAAAAGGGTGCGACGGACATGGTCTTGGAGGACCAAAGCCCAATAAACGGACCGGTACCGAGCACGACGGGGTACAGGACCCTAGGTCAGGAACTGATTCAACGTCCTGATAATTAACATGGGAGGGAGAGTATCTTCACGAACTTCCCTAAGAGCTCCTAGATTGAAGACATCAGCACAACGTGGGGGATAGGGTTTTCCAGATAAAGCAACCCACTAAAATCCCAAGTGCCAGCCATCAAGAGCACAGCTCCACTACACATAGTGATCGAGGTCCTAACAGCTTAAAGCCAAGGGCCCACAAACAGACAACTAAATTGTGCACAGAGGCAGGGTCCGGATTACCAAGTGGCACCGGTAGGAGCGGATACCGCAGAGGCAGTGGCACCCAGAGATTTTGGTTTACCGCAGTGTGTGTGTCTACTTTATTAACCTCATCCAACACCACAACTACCACAGTGAGTACTCTGATCCCTGCACCCTGACCTCCCCAATATGCCAACAATTTCCCCTGAGCCCTGGGGCCTTCCCTACCTGTGGAGGGACTAACATCAGTCTGCTTAACTCCACCTACCCCGGTGCTCCCTACAGCAGCGGTGGTACCCTCATTACTGCAACCCACAGGTGGTGTCACGAACTTCTCCCCTGTAAATAATCCCCCTTTTAAAAGATCAAAGTGTCAGCCAACCCGAGTCCGGAGAACCCCTCGAGCCACGATCCCGGATCCGAGCAGCCCGACTAACAATGGGGTGGTACACCTTGAAATCTTACCTGGCGTCACAAACAGGATCCGGACTGGACCCATTGACCCGGGTGACGTGCGCCTTGCAGAACTGTCCAAATCTGAACTGTTAATTTGCCTTGCCGCTATTTTTGCTGCCATTTTGGCGCCTAAAAACAACAACTGCGCCATCATCCCCGTAAAAGGGCGCAAAGCCAAAGCCCTGCCCCTTGTCCTGAAAGCGCGGCTGGAAACCGGTAGTGGCCGGACCCGGAAGTTCCCAGAGATCCCCTGTCCGGAAAGCTTGGTGACGAAAACCAAGGGTGAGCAGGAAAATGTCGGCGCCGGACAATGGGAGCGTAGTAGCGCTTCCCCCAGCAGATCAAGGTAACACGGACGTAGCGGGGGCCGCTCCGGTCGCACGAGCGCCCGAGGCTGCGGTGGCTGTGCCGATAATGCCGATCACCCTACTTTATATGCCTGGTGCTGCCTGGCTGCCTCAGTATGATGGCCGACCTGACACCCTGCAGGGATTCAAGAGGAAGATCTGCACGGTCCTGGATATGTATGCGATGACTGGCTGGCAGCGAGCATCGGGGGTACTCGGTCAGCTAACAAGCACAGCCGAGCTAGAGGTGGAGACTTGGACCGATCAGGACCGGGTCTCAGTACCCGCCATCTTTGAATGACTGAGTGTGGGTCTCAAATTCGACTTTGAGGCTGAGCTGAGGATGAGATTTTACAGTTGCAAACAGCGCCCCCAAGACAGCATTAGAGACTATGCCCTAAGATTGCAAGTGGCGCTGCGGACTTTGAAACTGGTCAACACCATCAGTGAGCAGGAAGGGAACAAGATGTTTGTTGAGCAGTTCCTGCAGGGCCTGGAATCAGTGGAAGATCGCAAGCAGCTATGGCTGTGGGCCCTGGAGCATCCTACACTGGACTTTGACGTTTTGAAGGACCGGGCCATTAAAGCGTTACAACCTTGTGAGGCTACTGACTCTCCCACCGTCCTGGCAAGCCGGCACCTCCCCTCTACAGGTACAGCCTCCTACCCTAGCATTGCCAGAGACAAAGGCCTCTGGCAGTGCCTTCGGGTGTTTCCAGTGATTTATCTTCACAGGTGCAGCAGCTGAGCAAAGACGTCACCAGGATCCTAAAGGTAATGCAGCTCCAGCCAAAGACCAAGCCGGCAGAGAAGATCCAGCTCGCCGACTGCCCTGAGGATGTCCCCTGGATGAGAGGGAGGACCTCGACGTATAAAGGAAGGAACAACGACCGGTATGGACAGCTTGTCTGTAATAAGTGTAATAAGACTGGCCATTATGACCTGTACTGCACTTTAAACGGGCAACCCCTGGGGCCAAGGGCCAATCTCCAGGAATAGACCAACAAAGCCCAGTGGACTGGCGAGAGTGATATGGGGGAGGCAGGCCCATCGTTTCCCTCACCCTGGATGGGATCCTGACCTCCGCACTTCTTGACACCGATTCTCAGGTAACAATGATACCCCATACACTGTACAAAAGGTTTTGGTCAGATGACGAACTCATAATAATAATAATATTCTTTATTTATATAGCGTCAACATATTCCGCAGCGTTTACAATTCAACCGCCGGATCATGGCATTACCATCTATGTCGTCATTGGGTTACCAGTGATTCAGATCGGGTTCAAGCAGGTGACCATTAAGGTGGGCCAGGTGGAGTTAGAGCGTCAAGGACTCATGGTAGTACAGAATGACCCTAGTGACTGGAACCCTAAAATGATTTTGGGAACAAATGTCAGTGAGAATTGTATGGGGGAAGTATTGCTTTTACTCCAACAGCTTTCTGAAATTGTGGTTTTGAGCACTTTGAGGGTGGCAATTTTTAGAATAGTATCACTTTAAAATGTGATGTGGTCCCTAAAAGATGGTTTTGCTTTGTAATTTTTGTTGAAAAAATGAGAAATTGCTGATAAAATTTGAACTTTTTTAACTTCCTGAGAGAAAAAAATTATGTTTCAAAACTTTCACTGATGTAATGTAGACATGTGGAAAATGTAATGTATTAATTATTTTGTGCGACATAACCCTCTGGTTTAAAGGCAGAAAAATTTAGGCCGCTTTACACGCAACGATATCGCTAACGAGATGTCATTGGGGTCACGGAATTCGTGACGCACATTCGGCCTTGTTGGCGACGTCTTTGTGTGTGAAATGTACGAACGACCGCTAACGATCAAAAATACTCACCTTATCGTTGATCGTTGACACGTCGTTCTAATCCCAAATATCGTTGATGGTGCTGTATGCAGGTTGTTTGTCGTTCCTGAGGCAGCACACTAACGCTACGTGTGACACCCTAGGAGCGACGAACAACAGCTTACCTGCATCCACCGGCAACGAGGTGGGCGTTACTTTCTTTCGGCTGCTCTCCGCCCCTCCGCTTCTATTGGACGGCTGCCGTGTGACGTCGCTGTGACGCCGCATGAACCGCCCCCTTGAAAGGAGGCGGTTTCACCGGCCACAGCGACGACGCTAGGCAGGTAAGTCCGTGTGACGGGGACTAACGATATTGTGCACCACGGGCAGCGATTTGCCTGTGATGCACAAACGACGGGGGCGGGTGCTTTCACGAGCGATATCGCTAGCGATGTCGCTGTGTGTAAAGCCCTCTTTAGAATTTTAAAAATTTACAACATTTTCAACATTTTCACCAAATTTTCAATTTTTTTTCACAAATAAACGCAAAATATATTGAACTAAATTTACCCCTATAAAGAAGTACAATATGTCACAAATATCTCAGAATCACTGGGATCCATTGAAGCATTCCAGAGTTATAACGTCATAAAGTGACACTGGTCAGAATTGTAAAATTTAGCCTGGGCATTAAGGACATAGTTGGCTCTGTCACTAAGGGGTTAATGGTGTTGGTTGTACGTTTGGGGTCATTGTCCCCCTGCACAATTTTGGTGCAGCTGGGCAAGTGCCGAGGCCTTGGACCACTGAGAGGGCCCACTTGCAGACTACAGGGTGGCCAATGGAGGCAGGTCACATGGCTGCTTTGGAGCCAAGTCAGAAAGACCTGGTGCCAGCGCTGCACTACCCCCATCCCGTGGGCCCGCTCGCTGAGGATCACACTTTCAATTGTATTGCAGATGCCGATACAATTGAAAGCAAGGATGACAGAGGGAGTGGCGCGCCCTCTCTCATCATTCTCCTGCAGCGTCTGTCTGCGTTCTGCCTCTGACAGCTCAGTACAGTGGAGCGTGATGATGTCATTACTGTGCGCTCCTGTGTCCTGAGCTGTCAAAGCGGCAGAACAGTGGACATGATAAGAAGACCAAAGCAGCGGGAGAACGAGAAGTGAGTATTTATTAATCCCGATGGCCAGACGACTATGGAGCTGCATTAAACGATATGGGGCTGAATAATGCTGCATATTGATGCGACATGGAAACTGCATAATGCTGCTACATGGGGGCTGCATAATCTTGCTGCATGGGGCTGCATAATGCTGCTGCGTGGGGCTGCATAATGCTGCTACATGGGGGCTGCATAATGCTGCTGCATGGGGCTGCATAATGCTGCTACATGGGGGGGTGCATAATGCTGCTACATGGGGGCTGCATAATGCTGCTACATGTAGGCTGCATATTTTTGATACATGGGGGCTACATACTACTGCTACATGGGGCTGCATAATACTGCTACATGGGGCTGCATAATACTGCTACATGAGGGCTGCACAATACCGCTACATGGGACTGCATAGTGCTGCTACATGGAGGCTGCTATAATACTATATGGAGGAAAATGAAGCTGCATTATATTATGTGGAGCAATCTGGGGTGCATTATATTATATGGAGGAATATTTGGTGCATTATTCTTTATGGAGGACTATGGGGGCTGCATAACACTATATGAAGGAATATGTGGGTGCATTATATGGAGTAATGAGGCTGCATTAAATTATGTGGAGCTATATAGGTGCATTATGTTATATGGAGGAATGTGGGGGCTGCATACTTCTATACCCCCCAGAACTGTATATCTTCTTCACCCCAGTGCTGTATACCCCCAGAGCTCTATGTGCTTTCTACCCCAGTGCTGTATACCCCCAGAGCTGTATGTCCCCCTCCACCCCAGTGCTGTATACCCCTCAGAGCTGTGTCCTCCCCTCTGGAGCTGTATGCCCTTCCATTGCTGTATGCCCCCCTCCTCAGTAATGTGTTTGCCTCCCAGTAATGTGTATGTCCCCAGCCTTTCCTGTGATATATATATACAGCAGTGTCCGTGTGCTCTGCGTGTGGCTATGTCTGTTAGTGACGGCCACCAATCGGCCTGGCCTGCACAGCCACATGGCCAGGCTGAGTTGGACGGGAGATAAGTGGGAGAGGTGAGTGAGACTGCTGCCGGATTTCCCTTATTAAAAATACCTCTAATGTGTCTGTGTCTATATGTATGATGTGTATGTCTATGTATGTCAGTGTGTATGACTTTGTAAGGATTTGTCTGTTTATTAGAGCTGATCAAACTCCCCAAAAACAGGGACCGTCGGATCACTGACAGGAGCGAGCGCAGCATACTCACCGATGCTGCGTCAGGGCGGCAAACTACTTCTGGGTCATGCTTTTCCCTTCCAGAGCCGACAATTCAATATCATTCTTTGACCGCCCACCGGCGCGTGTAATTGGTTGCAGTTAGATGCACCCCCACCCTGAGTATCAGCGTGTCATCTGACTGCAACCAATCACAGGTGGCAAGACGGCCGGTGGTCGGGGAAAGCAGTGTATCCCTCGCAAGCGTGACTCCGGCTTATTTTTTTACTTTTTTTTTTAATTTATATAAATAATTAAAAAAATCCCCGACATGCAGTCCCCCCCAATTTTCATCCCCAGCCATTATAACACTGACTGGGGGCTGGTATTCTCAGCCTGCAGCCGCCCGGTATTGCCGCATCTATTAGATGTGACAATCCCGGTGCGATACCGGCCCTTCCCATTGGCCTGATGCGGTGCCAATCATGGTAATAAGGGGTTAATAGCAGCGCACAGCTGCTAATTAGCTCTAGGTTAGTGATGGCACCGGCGTCTATGAGATACCTGCATCACAAACCTGTAAGTGAATGGAAATAAGCACAAACACAGAGAAAATTCCTTTATTTGGAATAAAGTACAAAATGCACCCTCTTTCACCATTTTATTATTCCCAACACCCTGCAGCTCCGGCGTAATCCACACGAGGTCCCACGATGACACATCCATCTCTGCTACATCTCAGAGCGAGCAGCAATAGAGAAGACTGCCAGCTATGAGTGTAGCCTATTATTGAGCCACGATGAGCGATGACTGCAGCAGAGACTGTCACAGGCTGGGGGGTGCCTCAGCCTCTAACCAATCACAGCCGAGAGGACGGACGGTGGGTTGTAAAAACACGGAAAGCTGTGTGTATGTGATGCACAGTACAGGAAGTGCATGTGCGACCCGGAAGCAGTGTGCCGCCATGACACTAAGTCTCGGTAAGTATGAAACTCACACTTATTTCTTCTTTTCTTTATTTTTACTTTAATTGCCGAATCCGGATCATGCACCCAGAATCCCAGGTCCAGATCTGGCCCCCAAATATGGTTGAAACCGCGCTGATGCAGACTTTTACAGTCTGGATCCGCTTAGCCCTACTGTTTATATGTGTATTTCTGAATTTCTCTTTAAATATGTATGTGTACGTATGCCTGTATGTATATGTATCTGTGTATGCATGTGTCTGTTTGTGCATGGGGCACACTGAGACTCTTTTGCCCAGGGCCCACAAAAACCTGGAGCCGGCCTGAATCAGATGCTTCCCTGATGGTATTGTATGATGATTAAGTATCTGTCTGTATTTCTCAGCATTGATTACATCATTAATCTTAACGAAATCCCCATCAATGATGATATGACCCCTAAAAAGCCGTGATCTTAACATTATTTAGTCTGTCTGGGATTACATGAAGAGAAAGACTGATTTGCACAAGACTATAACCACAGACTATCTCTATCATATGTAGTACAGACAGAAGGGGGAAGATACCATATTGTAATTTCATCCTAATAGACTATATTACAATCCCCATATAAACTGACGTCATGGAATATACTCCAAAATTCAACCAACACATTCGTGTAAAACACGTATAGGAGACTTATTCAATTATAAAAATATCAAATTTTATTATAATTCAAAGAGATAAAATTAATTTTCCATATAGTAAAAATATGAGGTAAGGTGGATTCTTTACACACCCACCCATCAAAGAACCGCCCAAATTTAATCCATCATGATCCCAAGCAAAAAGTATATAAGCAGCCAGTGCAATATATGAGGGGAACGCCATGTGGCCAAACAGTCATGTCATAAAACAGCAGTTTACAGACTTACCCATGGTGTACAAGCTGAGGGCCTATCAGTGGCGGTTCAGAGGTGGGTAGGTGAGTATCCTTGAACCCGGATGCGCGTGTCGCCAAAGCTTCATCAGCGGGGTGCAGCCAAGACTATCTGTGGTTAGTTCTCCAAGATGTTTGAAACAACCTCCCTGCCGAGTTCTTTCAAAAACTGTAAACAAGTGTACTTAGAAGAATTGATTTGATGTTGTTTTGATATCAAACAGTGGTCACACCAAATATTGATTTGATTTTTGTTTATTCAATTTGCATTTAGTTAATTAATAAATATAAACTCTTTAACACTTCCATTTTTTAAACTATTCTTATTTTGCAGTATTTTTTCCACATCTACCTAACATTTTGCATTGTATACTAAATTAACTTATTAATTATCTCATTTAAAAATCACAGGCATTAATAAGTAGCTACACACAATTTACAGCTTCAGCACTTATTTAGGTTAGGCCATCCAAGATCACTGGGGTTCCCCACTTTGGCACTCTTAAAGATCAGACACCTTCTCTGTCCATAGCTGCTAATTATAATGATAGAGCTATAAGTAAAAATGATATCCTAACAGCTATAGCAGCTGTTGTGTGGTCCAAAGGTAGTGGGGGTCACACAATACACCCATTTGGGCAGATTTACTAAAACTGTCTTTTTTAGTTTAACTCCTTTCCCACCCCTTGGTTGTACTTGATCTATGTGTAGGTGTAGCTATCTAATTATATGTAACGTTACACTGTGTAATTATTGGTGTACTTTGTGCCAAAAGTTTGCGCACAGCATTGTATTTGACTTAGCATCCCTTTCCACTAAGCTCCGTTCACTTGTCAGACATGGAACAGAAAGTGTCACAAACACACAAAATAAACATGGTACAAGTAATACAGTGTTTAGCTAAATAAATCTAATCCAAACTTTTTTAAATAGTAAAAACATGGTGGTAGCTTTTTTCTAGCTTTTAAAATGTGGATTTTATTTTCTGTAGAATATGTTTATAGATACTTAAAAGGAAGGTATCGCATTTTTATATTTTTGTATTAAAAAGAGTGATTATGAAATCAAGTATTTCTTATACAAAATGAAAATCGCAGCTTATTTAGTTTTTATTTAATTCTTTTTTTACTGGAGGCACTGGGGGCTGCCATGCTGGATTTGCTGTGTGTGTAACGACAGTAACTCACTCCTTTATGGCAGCCCCTGTGCATAGGGAACAGCAGTCGGGATCCGACCCCATGCAGTACGTTACAGTGGGCGTCTGCTGTGACCTGGACGCGCCCCCTGGGCTGTCCAGATCACAGCAGAGAGAGGAGATCAGCGCCATTATTGTGGAGCTCACAGCGTGTGCTGTTTGCTCTACTTTACCCCTGTCAACCGCCGGGATGTGTGAGTACGGGCCGCCTCCCCTCCTGTCCCCCCGTTACCATCACCGATGACATCCCATCCCTCCATTCTCCCCAGCCCCTGCTCTGCCCCAGCTACTGCCGCCGCCCCTCCTCCCACCGTTACCATCTCCAATGACACCCCCCTCCCTCCGTCCTCCCAAGCCCCCGCTCTGCCCGCTGCCGCAGCTCCCCCAGCTCTGCCAACTGCCGCAGCTCCCCCAGCTCTGCCTGCCGCCGCAGCTCCCCCAGCTCTGCCTGTTGCCACAGCTCCCTCCGCTCTGCCCGCCACTGCTGTGTGTGTGTGTGTGTGTGTATGTGTGGCGCAAGGTCCCCATCAGGGGTGATGTGTGTGTGGCACAAGGTCCCCATCAGGGCTGATGTGTGTGTGTGTGTGTGTGTGTGTGTATGTGTGTGTGTGGGGCGCACAAGGTCCCCATCAGGGGTGATGTGTGTGTGGCACAAGGTCCCCATCAGGGGTGATGTGTGTGTGTGTGGCACAAGGTCCCCATCAGGGGTAAGGTGTGTGTGTGTGTGTGTGTGGCACAAGGTCCCCATCAGGGGTGACGTGTGTGTGTGTGCGTGTGTGCACGCCACTGCATGTGAGTACCTGTGTGTGTATCGGTGATACTGTCTGCAGGGTTGTGTATCTAATCCTATCCTGTGTGATACTGTCTGCTGAGCCATGTATCTAATCATATCCTGTGTGATACTGTCTTCTGAGCTGTGTATCTAATCCTATCCTGTGTGATACTGTCTGCACAGCTGTGTATCTAATCCTGTCGTGTGATACTGTCTGGTGAGCCGTGTATCTAATCCTATCCTGTGTGATACTGTCTGCACGGCTGTGTATATAATCCTCTCCTGTGTGATACTGTCTGCTGAGCTGTGTATCTAATCCTATCCTGTGTGATACTGTCTGCACGGCTGTGTATCTAATCTTATCCTGTGTGATACTGTCTGCTGAGCTGTGTATCTAATCCTCTCCTGTGTGATACTGTCTGCAGGGTCTTTGTATCTAATCCTAACGTGTGATACTGTCTGCTGAGCTGTGTATTTAATCCTTTCCTGTAAGATGTCTGCAAAACTGTGTATCTAATCCTCTCCTGTGTGATACTGTCTGCTGAGCTGTGTATCTAATCTTATCCTGTGTGATACTGTCTGCTGAGCCGTGTATCTAATCCTATCCTGTGTGATACTCCTGCTGTCCTTTGTGACACTTTAGATATTTGTGGTCATCAACAAAATGGCATTCTCTGTTATCTGTTGTAAACACTCAGATTGGGAGGGGGGAGGTGTGCCATCACACACAGGAGAGCAGATTCCGCCCACTTTAGATTTTGCTCAATTAAAACAAATAATAATATTTAAACAAAACATTAAAACATTATTACTTTACATTTTTCAGTTATTGAAATTTTTTTTTTTTTACGATATCTTCCCTTTAAGTCTGTCATGTGAAGGGTGTTTATTAAAGATTTCCCCTGAAACTGCACGTGTAATGATATATAAGTCTCTATAGGTTACATGCCAATTTACAACTCTGAACTGATAACTTTATTTCTTTTCCAGGTGCTGAAGTGGTGTGAAGTATAATAATGGAGATAGTAGACAGAGCAGTAATCAAGTGGAAAGCTGTGAGCAGCTGGGGAACCCAGCAAGCGGATGCCTTATGCATATGAAGATGGTCCTGGATGATTTTTTTTTCCAAGGACCCCACACTAATCTTGACAGGTGGCGAATGGTTACTCTGCAATTTTTCAAAATGGCAGCCTCCACTTGCTGGATAGTGTGTTCATTGACAGCGGAATGGGGTCTCCCTAGAATTGGAGCCGTTTCCACCAAAATTTGAACACATTTGAAATAATGATGCCAGTTCTTAACTACACCATATGATGGGGAATTATCACTATAAACCTCTTTCATCTCATTGAACGTCTCCCTTGCTGTGCGGCCTTTCAAGTAAAGTAACTTGATGACTGCTCTATAGACAGCTGTGTCCATTATCACACCTCCCACCATTTCAGCACCTGTAAAAGAAAGACAGTTATTAGTTTAGAGTTGCAAATTGGCACGTAACCCTTAAGGCTACTTTACACACTGCGATATCGGTCCCGATATCGCTAGTGTGGGTATCCGCACCCATCTGTTGCGCGACACGGGCATATCGCTGCCCGTGCCGCACAACATCGCCCAGAGCCGTCACACATACTTACCTGTCCGGCGACGTCGCTGTGACCGGCGAACCGCCTCCTTTCTAAGGGGGCGGTCCGTGCGGCGTCACAGCGACGTCACTGAAACGTCACTGAACCGCCGCCCAATCGCAGCGGAGGGGCGGAGATGAGCGGGACGTAACATCCCGCCCACCTCCTTCCTTCCGCATAGCGGCCGGGAGGCAGGTGGGGAGAGCTTCCTCGCTCCTGCGGCGTCACACGCAGCGATGTGTGCTGCCGCAGGAACGACGAACAACCTCGTTACTGCTGAAGTAACGATAATTCGCCGATTAGCGATTTTGCACGGTTTTGCAACGATGCAAAATCGCTTATCGGTGTCACACGCAACGGCATCGCTAATGCGGCCGGATGTGCGTCACAAAATCCGTGACCCCAACGACTCCGCATTAGCGATGTCGCAGCGTGTAAAGCCCGCTTTAGGGTAAGAACGCACTTTGCTTTTTACCTGGTTTTTACCTGCTTTTTCAATAGCATTTAAAGGGAACCTGTCATCAGAAATTTAGCTATAAAGCTAAAAGTTCCCCCCTCTGCAGCTCCTGGGCTGCATTCTAGGAAGCTTCCTATAGTTTTTGTGGCACCTTTTATTCCAAAATAAACACTTTGTAAACTGGTACCTTTTCTTATGCAAATTTCTTAAATCTTCCATGGGGGTGGGCTGCCTGGGGTCCATTGCTGTTCCTCCTGCAGATTTACGCCGCCCCCGAACGCTGAATTTCAAAGATCAGGACGCCGCCCCTGGGTGCCCGTGGTCCCGCGCATGCGCTGTTCCACTGTAGCGGTGCCGTGCACTGTGTGCACGTGTGACCGCTGGTGACGCTTTGCGCGGGCACGAGGTTATGGGCGGCGCTGTGAGTGTCATCAGTAAGTGCCGCCCATAACCTCGTGACCGCACTTTCCCCTATTACTCCAGCGTTATGCGCAAGCGCTCGCTGGCCTGATGACCGGACGTCACCTCCTTCCCATCCATTTCCTGCTGCTGAGCAGGATGGGAAGGAGGTGACGTGGGGTCAGCAGCACCGCACTTGCGCAGAATGAAGGACGCCGAGGGGGAAAGCGCGGTCCCGCGATTATGGGCGGTTGCTTGGTAATAAACATCACAGCACCGCCCATTATCTAAAGCCTGCGCGCACGTCACCAGCGGTGACACTGGGCACAGTGCTCATCCACGAGAGATGAGCACTGGGCATGCGCGGGGACCTGTGGCGCACTGGGCGGCGTCCACAGCTATGGAAATCAGCGATGGGGGACGGCCTAAAGCGGCAGGAGGCAGACTAACGGCCATCAGGCAGCCCGCCCCCGTGTCACATTTACAGAATCTGCATACAAAAAGGTACCAAATCTTTATTTTGGTCTCACATGGGGCACAATAATAACAGGGACCTTTCTAGAATGCAGCCCAGGAGCTGCAGAGGGGGAATCTTTTAGGTTTTGGGCGAAATTTCTGCTGACAGGTTCCCTTTAACGAAATAGACTGGACAAACCCTTTAATAGTTGGAGATCAACTAACTTGGTTTCAGCCACCCAATGTCTCTTTGCTTTTCAAACAGGAAAAATAATCTTACAAGTTTCTATACAGAGTAACCGCAGCTCAAAGTTACTATGGATTTTTGTTGTATAATGTGTAAAAGCATGTGATTCATTTCTTAACTATTTCTTTATTATTCAAATTATTAGGCCAAGATACTACTTCTGAAGAAATGAGGAAAAATAAGTTGAACATCCTGTATTTTAATAAAAGCATATTTATTTTCTCGTTATACCATTAGAATAAATGTGAATCTATCCTGTGAAATAAATGTGAACGCATAGCATATATTACTAATTTGTTATTCATTTAACACACACCAGAGAAAACAGGCGGCTATATATTGCATAGTAATATACATGAATTTTCCATAAATTCTTTATAAAATGGTCCTACAAATATTATTAATTATTAATATTATACCACTTATTCAACATGTGTCTGTTTTTCAATTAATAATTTCTTCTAGATATATCATAGTCATATACATTATATGAACAAAAGTATTGGGATACATGTAAAAAGTCAAACACCAAGCCATGCATTACTCCTTCAATATTATTGGATGACACCACTGCAAAAAAGTCAGCTCATGAAATTTATTCCCTTGTGTAGTATTGAAAAGTGGAAGGATTTTTGGCACTAACAGCAGAACAAAAAATATGTCCCTGGATCTTTATGCCAAGGTATAGCATGGATGCATCTAGGTTTTTTCCATTTCAGCTTGACTATACTTAGGGGCGGGCTGGGCTGGGAGGCAGGCAGGCAGGCAATGGCTCCCCCCCCGGGCCGCTCTCCCAGCTGCTGTAGAGGGCCGGACACCTGCTGCATAATGTCATTATAAGACTTACATGGCCGCGCACAGTGGGCTGTGCACGGCCATGTCCAGGGGCTGGCTGGCACAATTTAGCCTGGGGGGCACTCACAAAGCAGTGGCCCTCAAGTTGCGGCAGTCCACCATTGAACTGTTCATCTCTGGCCGCTGCATTAAAGCAGCAGTGGTAACAGGCTTTATGAACAGGCTGGTACAAAGGTGGCCCGTTCTAATGTGACGCCCTAGACCCCAGGGGTCACAGGTAACAACACCAACCACATTACACACACACCCCCATCCCTTGTGAGGACACACCCATCACCCGAAAGGGAGACCTGATGCCTCCCTCAGGGCCAGTAGGGCACACCAGGTGGGCGGAGTCAGGCGGAAAGGCATGCCCACTGAGGAGACTACTGTCCTGAGGCAGGAAATACAAACAGTCAGTTGAGAGTTGTAGTTTAGTGCGGAGTGTGACAGTGAAAGGAGGTGTGAGGAGTAGAGCTGTCAGGGACCCGGGTTTTAGCCTGGGATCCCCGTAACATCAGGCAGGCAGACGGTGGTGGCCGCCTGCAGGAGTACCGGTATAGCAACTGGCGGAACCGTAGGGACCGGGCCAGGGTTGGAGCCCGCCGGACCTGAACCGGGGAGTCAACCGTTTACCGGAGCACCAGAAACCGGGTACTCAGACCCCGTCCTAGCTTAGAAGCCACTGAGTTTAGGCAAATTAACTGATTGCAGTCTGGACCTCACGGGTTCATCCTCACCCAAAGTCCTGAAAGAAGGCAAAAGCCCACCGATACCGGGTGAGAGCCACCACCAAAGGCCAAACATCCGACGGGCCAGCGCCTGCGGGCAACCAAGGGCTCCTCCGGCAGCTCAACGCCAGGGAGTGGGCTACCACTGTCCAGGCAGGGGAGCCGAAAACCAAAACAAGAGGTGCAAGGGAAAAAGGCCACCATCAACCTCACAAGGGACACAAGCAGCCGGCTGCGGGACCCGACCATACCCGAACTTTGGTTTACCAGTGACTCTGAGTGTGAATTAATCGTGAGTACACCAGTGCCATCCGGGCACGACACTGCACCGCAGCACGGTACCCTGCACCCCGACAACAACACCGTCGCCCGTCCCAGCCCGGGCCCCGGGACACACCGCCCCTACCCACGGAGGAGCTAACATCTAGGCTGCGGCCACAACACCGCTCCCGGGAGCCCCCTTCACTCCAGCCGCAGCGGTGGTGCATCCCATCACCACGACCCGTGGGTGGTGTCACGACCCATACAACGACAACGCGGCCCCCGGCTGCGAACCTCGTCCAACACTACCACCCCAATGCCTCCCCTTAACAGAGCGACATGGCCCCCGGTCCGGAGGCACCCGAGCCCGGACCTCGAGTGGCTCGGCCCGGCAAGGGAGCAGCCGAGCCCCTCTCAGGGCGGTAAACATCGACTCTTCTGGTGTCACGAACAGGATTCGGACAGTCCACTTATCTGTGGAAGTGCGCCTTAGAAGTATCTGTCAGCGGCGTCCTGCCAAAAAAGTTGAAGTTCCGCCATCTTGGCGCGAAAGTTTCCCGCTCAAGTCGTCTTCCCCGAGCAGTGAAGGCGCGAAAGTGAAGCCCCGCCCCCGAAGGAGAAGTGCTGAAAGAAAACCAGGGAGGCGGATGGAGAAATGTCGGCGTTCCCGGACGGGAGCGCAGGGGCACCCGCTGCTGGAGCGGCGAGGCTTGGGAGAAGCAAAGGAGGTGTAGCCTTTGAAGACTGTGGCCCGGGTGAGCTCTCCGCCGGGACCGCTGCTTGGTTGGAGCGGGAGCTGGGCCGGTTCTGTATGAAGGTGAGGGCGCAGAGCCTGCAGCAGCTGCTGGATTGGAAAGCGGAGGTCCGCAGGATGGTAGCCGTGGTGTGGGCCCGTGAGCAAGGGGCCGCCACGGTCGTGCCGCGCTGTGATCAAGCCACGTAGGCTCAGGCTCCCAAGCCGGCCCTAGTCGAGTGGGGGCCGGGACCCGGCGGCGCCTCAGCAGGTGGGCCTGAGTTGGTGCAGCTGATGGAGGAGGAGATCCCGGGCACGCTGCCCCCGCCGCCATTCCCGTTAGCGGCAAGCAGTCCCGGCGCCTACTGCACCTGGATGGGGAGCCCGGTGGATCGTCAGAGCATCGGCCGGATCGGCCCCCTGCGGTGGTAGAAGCGTTCCAACCTAAGCTAAAAAGGATCTGTCCCCGTTGGGACTTGTGTTTGAACCCCCATTGACAACCCTGCTGCGTGAGTGATTGCTCATGGACAAGGCCGTGGACTTTCTGGCCACCCAAAAACTATTGGGCTTGTAAATATTGCCCAATCTGCCCCTTTTAACATGCCTTCCCGTTCCGTTAGCCTCCGGAGAGGCAGATTGGAGGTAGGACCCGCAGCAGAGCAGGCTGGGGTCTGGTCACCACCGGGACCGGTGACCATCCTCCGGGGAGCCCTTGAGCAACTGCCGGGTGCGCCGCACTATACCCTTTCCCGCCTGGGTGATCTGGCCATGTTCCTGTTTCCGGACTGGGGAAAATGGGTGCTGCCCATTTCTTAGGGGCAGCATCAAGGCTAGGTTGTTTGGGTGGGAAAGGTGGAAGGACATGAACCCATCTTGTTAATAAAAGTTATGCAACGTTAAAGTAATATGCCTCCCGTTATGGGAAGACCTGCAGAAATATTATATTTTGTAAAAATGTTATTATAATTGTAAATGTTTCCCGTTTTACAGTTAAAAGAAAAAGAAAACAAAAATAAACCGGAGTTAGTCGGGCAGCCCATGGACGGTCTGCATTAAACCAAGGGGGAATGTGACGCCCTGGACCCCAGGGGTCACAGGTAACAACACCAACCACATTACACACACACCCCCAGCCCTTGTGAGGACACACCCGTCACCCAAAAGGGAAACCTGATGCCTCCCTCAGGGCCAGTAGGGCACACCAGGTGGGTGGAGTCAGACGGAAAGGCATGCCCACCGAGGAGACTACTGTCCTGAGGCAGGAAATACAAACAGTCAGTTGAGAGTTGTAGTTTAGTGCGGAGTGTGACAGTGACAGGAGGTCTGAGGAATAGAGCTGTCAAGGACCCGGGTTGGAGCCTGGGATCCCCGTAACGTCAGGCAGGCAGACGGTGGTGGCCGCCTGCAGGAGACACTACACCGCAGTATGGCACCCTGCACCCCGACAACAACACCGTCGCCCGTCCCAGCCCGGGCCCCGGGACACACCGCCCCTACCGACGGAGGGGCTAATGACTCGCCCACCCCAGGGCTATGGGACACCCAGTGTCGGGCCGGACTAGTCCGGGGGCAGTCAGTGGTGGCGGGGCCCGACTCCGTGACCCTGGTGGGGTCAACTAATATGGCAGTTGTGGGGGTGGTAACTTTAATTAAAGTTTGTGGAAATATTCGTGACACCACCTGTGGATTGTGGCTATGGAGCCGCCGCTGCTGAATGAGACCTCTGGGGCTGATGGATTAGCAGCTGGGATGGTTCTGCTCCCCACAGGTGGAGCGGTACCCCGGGGCAGCCGTTGGTGCTTATGAAAGTCTATGGTGCTTTGGAAATGGTGCAGGGCTAATCAGGTAGTGTAAAGAACCAACACAAACAACAGTCTCTTTACCTTCTTTTCTTTTACTTTGTAACAGTTCAGTCCTGGGAGACCATCACAGGTGATGAAGGGGATCCGGTCGGCCTGGAAGTACCTGGGGTGATCTCCTTGGCCAGTCGAGTATTGAGGCCTACTCCCTGTTCTTCCTTTGCGTCTACAGGACCCTGCACTCTGGGTTTAGCAATGGCCCTCTTGCTGCTGGGACTTGTGGTACATCCCTTTCTCGTAGGATAGGCTGCGCAGGCCCTCTCTGATGCTTCCCTGCTGGAGTCCACACTGGGCCCTGGAGATGCAGCTGTACCTTCGGGTTGTTTTGGGGGCCAGGAGACCTACAGTCCTCCTGCCCTTCGGATTCAGTTACTGGGGGATCTAACACCCTGGCAACCACAGACTCCGATGTCTAATTTTTAGTGTGTTCTTCTGAGGCGAACAGGTTCTGACCAGTTCTCCCCTAGAATCTTCTCTACGTGCCTCGCTACGGATCCTGCTTTCCTGGGTTGAGCTAGCCTAGCTCCAAACCCCAGCTCACAAAACCATCTACCCAGCTCCTCTCTCCTTGAACTTCCCTCACAGACTACCTAACTCCTCCCCCAGGTCAGGCTTAAGGGAGTGCTCCCTGGAACTCCAGGTTTAGAGCTCCCTCTGCTGGCCTGAGGGAGAAACGGTGCTGAATGTTGGTACTTACTGGCCAATAGACTCCCCCAATTACCTCCAGGCTCAGCATTAACCCTTTGGAGGGGCAACACTGTTGTGGCAACAAGATCCTGGGGTGCCACACTCCCCCTTAGTTAAAACCAGTACTCCCGGACTGAGAAAATATAAACATCCTTTTATGGGAGGCACATTTCTTAAACGTTACAACTTAAATAACAAAGATTATGAGTCTAGTGTGGCTCCCTGCCAGGTGTCCATTACACTGCTCCATGGGGGACCCGCCGCGATAAAACCCCCAACGTAGGCTCTGGGCGTGTGTCAGAGCATTGATGACCCCCTTTTATGCACGCCGGACGGATTTTCCTTCTGGGGTGGTAAGCACACTGATGCTAACTATTTACACTTAAAGTTTTGGTCACCCATAGTCCAGTGACCCAGTTGTCCATGTACTTATTAACCTAAAATAAAAACGCATTTTATACAAGACATTTCAAATGACTATTTACACTCTGATAGGTATTTCTTTTCATTTTCTATACCTTGGAGGGGGCTGTCCCTGGGTGCTATGTTGGGACCTGCGTAGTACGGGTGTTGATTCACTACTACTTTGGGGGTATACTACCTTAGTGTTACTTGTAGGCCTAACCCTGATAGATATGCAAGACTGTTGCCTATGGGGTCTTAGATTCACCAAGGGTATGACAGATTCACCACTGGCAGGGGGTTGATTCTCCTGTTCCACGGCTGGCGTGGCATCTTGCGTTGGGACTGATAGTTCTTCAGGTGGATCTGGAACCTCTTCTGTTTCTGGCATAACCACTTACAGGAATGTCAATACTGGCACCACTATAGCCTTATTTATTTGGGTCCATGTTTTGGGGAATTTTCCAAGTACTGTTTGGATCATCTCTTCTTTTTCTTGAGGTTGGGGACTTTCTGGAACTTCTTCTTGGATTTTACATCGTTCAGGGCATACCTTCAGACGGTCTCTTGAAACTGCTTGATAAGTACTTCCTCCATCTAAACTTATGAGACACACTTTATTATTGTCAAAATATGAGGGAATAATTGTGTAGGGCTCGCTTTCCCACTGGTCATCTAATTTGTGCATTTTCCGCTTTTTCTTGAGGACCTGTTCTCCAGGTGCTAAGCGAGTTGCTGGGGCTGTTTGATTGTAGTTCTTTTCTTGTCTCATTCTGGCTTGGGACAGGTTCCTTTCCACACATTCCTGAACTTGGCGGTATTGTTGTTGTCGCTCTGTATTCCAATCTTCTATCTGTTGAACCGCTTCAGGTGACACAGTTCCTATTTTCAAAGTCTACAGGTAACTTGCCAGGTCTCGCTCGCATCAAGTAAGCGGGACTGCAGTTGGTGGAATTTACTGGTATATGATTGTACAAGTCCACTAGATCTGGCAACTTCTCTGGCCATTGGTTTCTTTCTTCTAGAGGTAGCGTCTTGAGTAAATCAATAACCACATGGTTCATCTTCTCGCGCAGTCCATTGGTTTGAGGGTGGTACGGTGTGGTTCTTATTTTCTTACAGCTGTATATGTTACAGAATTCTTGGAACACTTCTGCCTCAAATGCGGGGCCTTGATCAGTCAGTACTCTTTCAGGATAACCGAGGGGTTGACAAATGTATGCTTGAAATGCCCTAGCTGCTGTTCTGGCTGTTTGGTCTTTCACAGGCACTACTACCAGGAAATGAGAGTAATGGTCCATTATGGTAAGGGCGTAGACATAGCCTGACCGGCTTAGTGTTAGTTTCACGTGGTCCATGGCCACCAACTCAAGGGGCTGCTTCGTGATGATTGGCTGCAGGGGTGACCTTTGGCTAGTATCATCTTTTCGCCTCAGGTTACACGGACCACAGTCTCGGCACCACTTCTCGATGGCCTTTCTCATGTGTACCCAGTAGAACCGATCACAGAGTAGGACCTCCAACTTCTTCCACCCGAAGTGTCCAGCTTTATCGTGGTAAGCGGCTAGGACCATGGGGGCATCCCTCTGTGGAACCACTATTTGCCAGACGAGTTCATTGGTTCGCCAGTTAACATATCTCTTGCATAACTTGCCTTTGTAGAGAAACAATCGCCCTCTCTCCTTCCACAGCTGTTGGGTTTCTTGTGAAGCATCGGAACCAAGATGGGTCTTAGCTTGTGCCAGTTTTTCTTTGACCAATCGGATGGCCGAGTCACTGTTCTGTGTTTCTTCCCATTTATGGTGGAGTAATGGGTTGATCGAGACCTCGTGCTGGCTCGAGTGCTTCCCTCTTACAGCATGCTCACACTAGGAAACACCTTGGTGATGGAAAGCCGGTAACTCTATCTCTTCGAGTTCATCCAGGTCTTCTTCAGACTCTGATAAGTGAGGCATTCTGGACAGTGCATCAGCATTGTTATTCTTTCGGCCAGCCCGGTACTTGATGGTAAAGTCAAAGTTGGACAGTCGAGCCATCCATCGCTGTTCTAGTGCACCTAGCTTGGCTGTTGCCAGGTGGGTCAATGGATTGTTGTCCGTGAAGATTGTAAACTTGGCCGACGCCAGATAGTGCTTGAAGCTTTCAGTCACTGCCCAGACAATAGCGAGGAACTCCAGCTTGAAGGAACTGTAGTTTTCTGGATTCCTTTCTGTGGGACGAAGTTTTCTACTGGCGAAAGCTATCACTTTCTCTCTGCCTTCTTGTACCTGGGACAGAACTTCGCCCAATCCCACGTTGCTGGCATCTGTGTACAGTACAAACGGCTGGCTGTAGTCAGGGTAGGCCAGAATTTCTTCTCCAGTGAGAACCATCTTCAACCGGACAAAGGATGTTTCCACTTGACTGCTCCATTCAAATGGAAGACTCTGCTTTTTAGCCTTCTTTGGCTGACCCACCAGGAGATGTTGAAGAGGCGCTGCTATTTTCGTGAAACTGTCAATGAACCTTCGGTAGTAGCCCACCAACCCAAGGAACTGCCGCACCTCCTTTATAGTGGTGGGTCTTGGCCAGTCCTTGATTATTGTGACTTTCTCTGGATCAGGTACCACACCTTCTGCGCTGACCACATGACCCAGGTACTGTACCTTTGGCTTCAAGAGGTGACATTTTGACGGCTTTATCTTCAAGCCATACTCAGACAAGGACTCAAACACTTCTGCCAAGTGCCTCAGGTGGTCTTCATAGGTTTTCGAGTAGACTATGACGTCATCCAGGTACAATAACACGGTTTCAAAGTTGTAATGGCCCAAGTGTAAGGGGTGGACGGACCCCTAGTGTGTAGAAGACGTTTCCCCCCCCCCTGAAGACGCCACAGGAGTATGGTGGCACATTGTACCATGTTATGTGTTATGTACGGTTCTTCCCCCCCTAGGTGCCAGTGTAGTGAGTGGTTCCCCTGGTAACAGTGACAGGGAAGGAAGGGGCAGGGCAGCCTAGGAGGGAAGAGAAGGGGGGTTGGGCTCTGAATGCAGGGCAGTGTGCGGTGAGATGTAACATAGGAGAGAGCTGAGGAGAAGTGCTGGGGCAGAGTGCAGGAGTGGGTGCTGTGGCAGTGGAGCGAAGAAGTTGGAGCTAATCCGGAGCCGGTAGTGAGTACTGGAGCCGTCCCCTAGTTCAATATAAATCCCTGGGAAAGGGCTGGACTAAAATCGGGATAGGAGTACCACTGCTAGGGGGATAACAATTGGCCCCTGCAGGCAAAGGAAAGTGCCCGTAGAGAAAAAGGAAACCATTTTCGTAGAAAAGGACTTGTAACTTGTAACGTACTAAAGTAAGCTTGCTGCAAACAGAAAGATGGAAGCTTTGTTTAATAAAACGGTGTTTGGTTTACCCGCTGCCTGCAATTGTCTCTTTCCTGAAAGTGAAGAAGGAGCTGGAGAGCACAGAAAGAACGCTGTCATGAATGGGCCCCATGCATCCACACTCTGCCCCAACAACAAACCTATTTTGCAAGTAACGGCCGGGCCGGGGTTCAGCCTGCGGCCCACAAGGCGAGGGGACCCGACTACACCCCCTGAGGCGCCCCCTGCCCCCGTTACATTTTGGCGTAGTCGGCAGGATCGGGCTCGCATGCGAGAGACCCCGACGAGAAACTGTGAAGCTGACCAAGTGGTGCCTGATGTGCTGTACGGGCCACAAAATGGCGGCAAGATGGCGGTCGTCTTCATGGGTTTACTTAAGGCGCGAAAATTTGGCGCCAAACGAAAAGTGCTGGGCTGGCCTGGGCGGAGGAAGAAGCCCAGAGTGAGCGGAGTGCACCGCCCAAAGAGGGGAGGTACCGGCCCCAAGAAGCTGCAGAGGTCCGGAGATGTGGGCGGCGCTGCAAGAAACAGAAGGCATCGCCAGCACAGCATGGACCCGGTGAGTGAAGCCGGGGGCGGAGTTTGGGCCGAATCGGAGAAAGAAGTACCGGAGCCACAGACATGTTACGATCCGTTCCACAGGCTACCCTGCTTACCTGGACAATCCCTCTCCGAATCTTTGAGGGCCCAGCGGGCTGAATGGCTGCGTGCATACCACCCAGCGTGAGGGTTAATCGTCCGGAAGAAAAAGATCTGTTTGTTGTCGAAAGCCGGTACTGTTGGAAGCCGGTGAGTGTTTATGGCTAAAGCTATGTTAAAAGAACTGAACCCGGGAATAGAAGAATGCAGGGACTATGCATGGACTTCTCCCGCGACTGTTAAGTAAAGAACCCTTTTGTTTCTGTTGGTCGCGGCTCATCTAAGACCGGGAGCGCTTGCGAGAGCCTCCGGGCAGAAGATCAGCCAAGACCGGGAGCTCCCCTGGAGGGACTCCGGGCACCGGACTTGTGTGCCAATCTGGTGTGCTTTGATACGTTAGTTTTAAAATGTTTTTTTTTATTGATAAGAAAGAAAAAGAATACTGCTGAAGAAACGTGTGTGTGTTTTCTATATGCGTTGTCTTGCAGGTGCGGAACCTCGCCAGGAGGCTGAGGTTAAAGAGGGGAGGAAAGGAAGGGGTGGACGGACCCCTAGTGTGGAGAAGACGTTTCCCCCCCCCTGAAGACGTCACAGGAGTATGGTGGCACATTGTACCATGTTATGTGTTATGTACGGTTCTTCCCCCCCTAGGTGCCAGTGTAGTGAGTGGTTCCCCTGGTAACAGTGACAGGGAAGGAAGGGGCAGGGCAGCCTAGGAGGGAAGAGAAGGGGGTTGGGCTCTGAATGCAGGGCAGTGTGCGGTGAGATGTAACATGGGAGAGAGCTGAGGAGAAGTGCTGGGGCAGAGTGCAGGAGTGGGTGCTGTGGCAGTGGAGTGAAGAAGGTGGAGCTAATCCGGAGCCGGTAGTGAGTACTGGAGCCGTCCTCTAGTTCAATACAAATCCCTGGGAAAGGGCTGGACTAAAATCGGGATAGGAGTACCACTGCTAGGGGGATAACAATTGGCCCCTGCAGGCAAAGGAAAGTGCCCGTAGAGAAAAAGGAAACCATTTTCGAAGAAAAGGACTTGTAACTTGTAACGTACTAAAGTAAGCCTGCTGTAAACAGAAAGATGGAAGCTTTGTTTAATAAAACGGTGTTTGGTTTACCCGCTGCCTGCAATTGTCTCTTTCCTGAAAGTGAAGAAGGAGCTGGAGAGCACAGAAAGAACGCTGTCATAAATGGGCCCCATGCATCCACACTCTGCCCCAACAACACACCTGTTTTGCAAGTAACGGCCGGGCCGGGGTTCAGCCTGCGGCCCACAAGGCGAGGGGACCCGACTACACCCCCTGAGGCGCCCCCTGCCCCCGTTACACAAGGAGCACTCCATCAATCTTTGAAATGTCCCTGGGGCGTTGCAGAGCCCGAAAGGCATACAGTTGAACTCGCAGAGGCCCATTGGTGTAGTGAATGCAGTCTTCTCCTTGTCCGCCTCTGCCACGGGAACCTTCCAATACCCACTGGTGAGATCCAAGGTGGAGAAATAGTTAGCTGATTTTAAAGCTGCTAATGACTCTTCTATTCTGTGTAGAGGATAAGCATCTTTATGTGTAATGCGGTTAATTTGCCTGTAATCAACGCACATTCTCATTGTGCCATCTTTTTTCTTTACGAGCACTAGTGGAGCTGCCCAGGGGCTACAACTATTTCTGATCACCCCAGCCTCCTTCATTTCCCGTAACATCTCTTTGGCACGCTGATATTGAGCTGGGGGTACAGGGCGGTATCTCTCTTTAATGGGATGATGGTCACCAGTCGGGATTTGATGTTTAACCCCTTTTACCTGCCAAAAATCTAGAGGGTGTTTGCTGAAGACCCGCTCGTATTCCTGCACCACCCAGTAAACTCCATGCTTTTGGTGGGGAGGGGTGGAATCGGTGCCCACATGTAATCTTTGGCACCAGTCCTCCAGCTGTCCCTTGGAGCCATTGTCTTCCACCTGGTCGGACGGGGATCAAGGGTTCCATGGTTCTTATGGTATTATTACTGACAGTGTACAGCTTAGCTACCGTGGCGTATCGGGGCAATTTGGCTTCCTGCTCCCCACAATTCAGGACGCGGACAGGTACTCTTCCCTTGCGGACGTCTGCTACCCCCCTGGCTATCAGGACTCCAGGCCTACTGTCTGAATACACAGGTTCTACCAAGGCCTGGTAATCTTGACCCTTGAGGCCTATTGCTGCCCGAAACCATATCAACATTTCACTTCTTTGGGGTATTGCAATGGGGAGGGGATCACTTACCCTCACACTGCCAATTTCTCCTCCGGCCAGCTCTAACTGCTGCCTCCTCATCAGGGCTCTGATCTCCCTCTGTAGGGCACGCTGCTGCAAGGAGCTGGCAGTTTCAGTCGCCTGTTGCAACAAAATTATCACCTCGGCAAGACAATTTTCCATTACATTTGTACCGATTGTTAGCAGTGGGTTAGATTCTTTGCGATCAATATCCACAATTATCATCCCCTGAGATGGAAATTCTACCTGCCCCACTTTAATGTTTACTTTATTATACCCAATTTGAGGCACGGGCTGGCCATTACTGGCTACAATCGTTAAATCATCATCTGGGCCCCGAGCAATGCCTGAATCAGCCCAGTATCTTTTGTACAGTATATAAAATATGGTTGTTACCTGGGACCCTGTATCCAGTAGGGCAGACAAAGGGATCCCGTCCAGCAGAACAGGAAGGACTGGTCGTCCCCAGGCATACTTGTTGCGTCAGGAAGTCGAGCCGGGATTTCTTACACCTGGGGGTTGGTTCCTGACCCCAGGTTCAGCCCGTTTAAAGGACAGTGCCTTGCGCAGTGGCCCGCCTGGCTGCAGCAGAGGCAGATCGGTTGTCCAGCTGAATCATACTGGTCTGTGTCTTTTCCTCGGGTCGACGGAATCCTCCTCTGTCGCATCCACGGGACGTCATCTGGACTGAAGGCCAACTCGATTCTTGCAGGCGATGGGGTCACTTGTAGAGACTGCACGGTTTTGGCAAGGGCAGACACAGTCTGGTCAGTTCTTGGACCTGCTGTCTAAGCTCTGCAGCGGGATCCTTATCCAGGGTCTGTGCCTCAGCCCCTACCGTGGCTCGGGTTGCAGGCAACTCTGGGTATGTGATAGCAAGAGGCCGGAGGGGTACTGTGTCATTTGGTGTAGATTCTCTCAGTACCCGAATGGCCTGGTCCTTAAACTTTGCAAATTCCAGGGCAGGATTCTGCAGGACCATGATACGCAGCTGTGTCCTGTGAGCGTCTGACAAAAGCCCTTCTATAAACTGCTCAGTTAGTAGTTTGTCTTCATCACGCACATGTGGTGCCCTGGACAAGCCAGGACATCACAGGTACTGCAACAACACACCCCACACCCCGGTTAGGAACATCAAGGTCAGACACAAATCCTTGTTGCCTCCCTCAAGGGGCTGATGTCCACACCAGGTGGGGTGGAGCCAGGTGGTTGGCTCCTCCCACTGAGGAGTTCACAGTCCTGGAGGCGGGAAAGAAGGTCAGATAGTGAAAAGGAGTGAAGTGGTAAAGGAGCAGGCTGACCGTGTCCGGGTACGTGGCCCGGCACATACAGCAAGGTTGGCAGACGGTGGTGACCGTCTGCAGGCGAGGCTGATTGACGCACAACCGTAAGGACCGCAGCCATCTGTGGGACTCCAGCCGTTTGTTTTACCAGAGACTTCGTGTGCGTTACTGGCTGAGTAAGTACCACCGTGCCGTCTGGCACTGCGCTGCCCCGTGACCCTGCACCCGGCCAGGCCCCGCAACCCACCTTCCGACCTCCACCACCGGGCCCCGGGACCACCAAACCCCCCCTACCCACGGAGGGGAGAAAACTTCTCAACTGCTCCCTGTCAACGCTCCCGGGACCCCCGTACAGAGCAGCGGTGGTGTCCCAACCTCACCACAAACCGTGGGTGGCGTCACGGACAATATCCCTAAACTAAACCACCCCTTTCACTCACGGGCGAGGAGCGCCGCTCAAGTCCCCGGGATCCGGCCCACCGCTCGAGCCACCGACCGAGCGAGCAGCAGCAGCCGGACCCGAGCAGTGGGTGAGCGCAGCGCCCTCCCCGCCCGCGACAACTTGGCGTCACGAACAGGATCTTACCGCTCTGCCGTCTGGTAGAGGTGCACCTTGTGTCCCGCCGGGTGTCTGGCCGAAAATTTTCAGAATCCGCCATCTTGGGCTCGAAAAGTTCCCCGCTCGAGCGTCTTCCCGAGCAGTGGAGGAGCGAAAGCCGGAGCTTCGCCCCTGAAGAGAAGGTGCCGGAAAGAAACCAAGGGGGCACGGATGGCGTCTGGCCGCATGTAGCTCGCGGCTATAAAAGCAGGGACGCCAGGACCCTGCGGTCATCTTTTGGTTCCTGGAAGAGGCCGCCGCAGTAATGCACCAACCGTCCAGCAGCACCGTAACCCCCGCGCCCGGGACCGCGGCGTGGGTGGAGGTCCGGACCGCTCAGCTACAACAACGGCTGCAGATCCGCGTGCAGCTCCTATTGGAGGAGTGGGAGGCCGACATGGCGGATGTGGTGGCGGCCATACAGAGACGCGAGGTGGAGGGAGTTCTGAAAGTGCGGGTAAGTGACCCACGCCCCTGTACCCCTAGCGGGTCGGTCATCGCGGCTGAGGAGCCGGGTCTACACCCGCTCGTCCTGCTACCTCCCCCACTACCCGTATTGGCTGCTGCTGCATCGCCACTAGGCCCGCTACCACTGCAATCGGTAGCGGCACCCAGCCAATCCACCCAAGCGGACTGACCTGCAGCCGAGGTCCGTGACCGTCAGGAACCGCTTCCGTGAAAGAAACCGAAAGCTGAGCCTGTCAGCCGAGATGCACCGGAGGCACCTGTAGAGGCCGTACCCGGGCCCGAACCGACTCCAGCAGCTTGTTCCGTGCACGAGGAGATGGAGGTCGAGCGGGAGAAGATCCCTGTGCCCACCCCCCATGCCTCGGCTGAGGTTGCGCCGGGTCGCCGCTGCGAGGCAGCGCCCCAGGGCATGACACCGCAGGACCTGCCGCCCAGAACGCCAGTAGTGGGCAGTGTGAAGGAGGTCTCGCGGGGCCCGATCCGCGCGCAGGGGCCTACCGTAGCCCCCTATTGGGACAGGGAACAGACCCCGCTGGGCCAAGAGATCGCCGAGAGAGAGAAGAGGAAGGCGGAGCTGGTAGCACGCACGATAAGAGAGAAAGAGAACCTCCGCCGAGCCACTTTCCGAGTACGGGGCCCAAGGTACGAAGGACAAGTGAGGAGGTTCGACGTCCATAGAGGATACGGCTTTATTTTCGAACCGGGCCTGGAGGCCGAAATTTTCATAGCCCGAAGGGACCTGAACGACCACCTGCCGGAGGATCACCCGGGCCGCAACCTGCTCCCCGGCGACCTTGTTAATTATACCCGGCACTGCGGGGAGAGGGGCTGGTTTGCCCTGGACGCTAGGCTGAGAGGAGGCCAGGAGCCTCAAGCACCAGCCCAGCCCCCTCCCCCGCCAGGTGGGGTGGATCTAAAGTGATGGCAGTGGTCCCCACGCCGCAAGTTGTCCCCGTTGGGACCACCAGCACCGTGTGATACATTGAATGTTTAATGTTGTTGAATGATAAGGAAAATGAAAGAAATCAACCGAACTATGACCAGATTAACACCGTGATTCAACCGGTCATTGCCGGCAACTAGTCCCCGTAGGGACTTTCTGGAACCGTTGCATAAGGAACTGCTTACGGACACGCCTGTGAACTTGCAGGGCAACCACAAACTTAGTGGCATGTAAATATATTTGTTGGCTTAATACAGTGACCGCCTCCGGAGAGGCAGATTGGAGGAAGGGCCCGCACTGGAGTAGGCTGGGGCCTGTCCACCACCTGGACCGGTGGCGATCCTCCGGGGGGTCAGGGGTCCCCCATGGACATGGGTCCCCTGAAAGAGACGGTACCCGCTCGGGCAACTTGGGTCTGGACTGGGGCAAGGGGTGCTGCCCATTTTCTTAGGGGCAGCATCAGGGCCAGGTTGTTTGGGTGGGAGAACGGAAGCCGTCTGTTTAATAAAAAAATTGACTACCGTTAGTAACGTTAAAGAACCGTGCCTCCCGTTAAGGGAAGTTTTATAGAAATGCTTGTGTTTTATATGTTTTACCGTTTTCTATTTTTCCTAGGTGAAAATAAAACCGGTGATGGACGAGCAGCCCGCGGACGGTCTGCGCTTAACCAAGGGGGAATGTGGCGCCCTGGACAAGCCAGGACGTCACAGGTACTGCAACAACACACCCCGGTTAGGAACATCAAGGTCAGACACAAATCCTTGTTGCCTCCCTCCAGGGGCTGATGTCCACACCAGGTGGGGTGGAGCCAGGCGGTTGGCTCCTCCCACTGAGGAGTTCACAGTCCTGGAGGTGGGAAAGAAGGTCAGATAGTGAAAAGGAGTGAAGTGGTAAAGGAGCAGGCTGACCGTGTCCGGGTACGTGGCTCAGGCACATACAGCAAGGTTGGCAGACGGTGGTGACCGTCTGCAGGCGAGGCTGATTGACGCACAACCGTAAGGACCGGGGTCGGTCGGTGGCCCGCCGGTACCGGACCGGGGAGCGAAGAGAAGCCAGCACCATTCGGCAGGGCCTACGGACCCCGACCAGGCTTGGAGTCGCCGTTAAACCGGTCAAATAAGTCAGCGACGGGAACCTCCGGGTTTTTCCAGCAGTAAAGACCCGACTGAAGGCAACTGTCCAAACCGTGAGGGAGATAAAGCTACCGCCAGAGTTAGAGCTCCCAGGGCCAGAGCCTGCGGGCAAAGGAAGGGCTCCCTTAGCCAACATACCGCTGGGGAGCGGGCTATCAGTGGGAAGCCATTGGGGCCGAGAACAGAACACCGGTGCAGGGAGAGACAGTTACCGCCAACCTACCGGGAGTGACCGCCGCAGCCGTCTGTGGGACTCGTCCATCCAGCCGTTTGTTTTACCAGAGACTTCATGTGCGTTACTGGCTGAGTAAGTACCACCGTGCCGTCTGGCACTGCGCTGCCCTGCGACCCTGCACCCGGCCAGGCCCCGCAACCCACCTTCCGACCTCCACCACCGGGCCCCGGGACCACCAAACCCCCCCTACCCACGGAGGGGAGAAAACATCTCAGCTGTTCCCTGTCAACGCTCCCGGGACCCCCGTACAGAGCAGCGGTGGTGTCCCAACCTCACCACAAACAGTGGGTGGCGTCACAGACAATATCCCTAAACCAAACCACCCCTTTCACTCACGGGCGAGGAGCGCCGCTCGAGTCCCTGGGATCCGGCCCACCGCTCGAGCCACCAACCGACCGAGCAGCAGCAGCCGGACCCGAGCAGTGGGTGAGCGCCCTCCCCGCCCGCGACACACACTCTCTGGGTCCACTTGTTTAACTGCTCTCAGAGCCTCCTGCAGGTTTAAGGCATAGTCTCGTATGCTGTCTGTAGCCCTTTGTTTGCACCCAAAGAATTTCATTTTTATTTCTGCTGCGGTGCGGGTGTCAAAAGTACTCTTCAACTTAGCCAGTATCTGGGTTACTGTCTTATCAGTGTCAGGCCAGGACTTTACGTCACGCTGGGCTGCGCCAGTTAACTGTCCTATTATTATGCCCACTTTCTGGCTCTCAGTTAGAGGATACACTTTAAACAAGCTATGCAGCCTTTCTCTGAAGTCACTCAGGGTATGTGACTCCCCGGAGTACTGCGGTAGCCAGTCCGCTCCCGGGAGGTATGGCATTGTGAGCAGCATTACGGGCACTGCAGCGGGAGCTGGGGCGACGGCGACTGGGATTACATTGGCCAGTGCTGCTGCGTCTTGGGCTATAACAGCCACCTGTTCTCCCTCTGAATCGGACATCTTCCTTCCCCCTTAGTGGACCTTCCCAGGTTCCGCTCGCTTTTCAAAATCTCTTTTGAGTCGCGCGGGGTTAACGAACCTCCCCTCTGCCGGCGGGCTTCCTTCGCGCTCTTTTTCGGGCACACCCCTTTTCTTCCTGCGCTCAGCAAGCTAATGGCGGCGGCAGCTTTTTCACACAAGTTAATCACAGTCTTATTAAATGCAGTTCTGTAAGGCGCACAGTACCCGGTGGGTCTAGGCACGAGATCCTGTTTACAGCGCCAAGGTTGACTCGCCCACCCCAGGGCTATGGGACACCCAGTGTCGGGCCGGACTAGTCCGGGGGCAGTCAGTGGTGGCGGGGCCCGACTCCGTGACCCTGGCAGGGTCAACTAATATGGCATTTGTGGGGGTGGTAACTTTAATTAAAGTTTGTGGAAATATTCGTGACGCCACCTGTGGATTGCGGCTATGGAGCCGCCGCTGCTGGATGAGACCTCCGGGGCTGATAGATTAGCAGCTGTGATGGTTCTGCTCCCCACAGGTGGAACGGTACCCCGGGGCTGCCGTTGGTGCTTATGAAAGTCTATGGTGCTTTAGAAATGGTGCAGGGCTAATCAGGTAGTGTAAAGAACCGACACAAACAGCAGTCTCTTTATCTTCTTTTCTTTTACTTTGTAACAGTTCAGTCCTGAGAGACCATCACAAGTGGTGAAGGGGATCCGGTCGGCCTGGAAGTACCTGGGGTGATCTCCTTGACCAGTCGAGTATTGAGGCCTACTCCCTGTTCTTCCTTTGCTTCTACAGGACCCTGCACTCTGGGTTTAGCAATGGCCCTCTTGCTGCTGGGACTTGTGGTACGTCCCTTTCTCGTAGGATAGGCTGCGCAGGCCCTCTCTCATGCTTCCCTGCTGGAGTCCACACCGGGCCCTGGAGATGCAGCTGTACCTTCGGGTTGTTTTGGGGCCCAGGAGACCTACAGTCCTCCTGCCCTTCGGATTCGGTTACTGGGGGATCTAACACCCTGGCAACCACAGACTCCGATGTCTAATTTTTAGTGTGTTCTTCTGAGGCGAACAGGTTCTGACCAGTTCTCCCCTAGAATCTTCTCTACGTGCCTCGCTACGGCTCCTGCTTTCCGGGGTTGAGCTAGCCTAGCTCCAAACCCCAGCTCACAAGACCATATACCCAGCTCCTCTCTCCTTGAACTTCCCTCACAGACTACCTAACTCCTCCCCCAGGTCAGGCTTAAGGGAGTGCTCCCTGGAACTCCAGGTTTAGAGCTCCCTCTGCTGGCCTGAGGGAGAAACGGTGTTGAATGTTGGTACTTACTGGTCAATAGACTTCCCCAATTACCTCCAGGCTCAGCATTAACCCTTTGGAGGGGCAACACTGTTGTGGCTACCAGATCCTGGGGCGCCACACTAAAATCTAGGCTGCAGCCACAACACTGCTCCCGGGAGCCCCCTTCACTCCAGCCGCAGTGGTGGTGCATCCCGTCACCACGACCTGTGGGTGGAGTCACGACCCGTACAACGACAACGCGGCCGCCGGCTGTGAACCTCGTCCCACACCACCACCCCACTGCCTCCCGTTAACAGAGCGACGTGGTCCCCGGTCCGGAGGCGCTCAAGCCACTGACAACCCGAGCCTGGACCTCGAGCGGCTCGGCCCGGCAAGGGAGCAGCCGAGCCCCTCTCAGGGCGGTACACTAATGCATCGGGTAGTCTAGAATTTATTGTGTAGTTAATGTATGATTTGTGTTATATATATAGATGTTGTTGTGTGTAGCTGCCAAGTGTTTGTGTAGGGCGCTGTAAATGTTCTGGGTGTTGTCTGGGTGTGGGGGTGTGTGAGAGTGGTGTTGTTTGTGTGTTGCGTTGTGTGTGTTGCGTTGCTTGTGGAGTGCTGTGTGTCTGCAGCATTGTGTGTGTGTATTGCACGGTTTGTGTGGGTGGGTGTGGGGTGCGTGTGTGTGTTTTGGGGGAGGTATGTTTTGTGCAGTGTGTGTGTGTTGGAGGAGTAGTCCTGGGGACAGAGGAGTATAATAGGAGGAGTAGTCCTGGGGGGAGAGCAGGATAATAGGGGGAGAGCAGGATAATAGGAGGAGTAGTCCTGGGGAGAGAGGAGGATAATAGGAGGAGTAATCCTTGGGGGAGAGGAGTATAATAGGAGTAGTAGTCCTGGAGGTGAGGAGTAGTCCTGGGGAAAGAGGAGGATAATAGGAGGAGTAGTCCTGGGGGAATAGGAGTCTAATAGGAGGAGTAGTCCTGGGGGGAGAGGAGTCTAATAGGAGGAGTAATCCTGGAGGAGAGGAGTATAATAGGAGGAGTAGTCCTGGGGGAAAGGAGTATAACAGGAGGAGTAGTCCTGTGGGAGAGGAGTCTAATAGGAGGAGGAGTCCTGGGGGGAGAGGAGTCTAATAGGAGGAGGAGTCCTGAGGGAGAGAAGTATAATAGGAGGAGTAGTCCTGGGGGGAGAGGAGTATAATAGGAGGAGTAGTCCTGGGGGGGAGGTGTCTATTAGGTGGAGTAGTCCTGGGGGGAGGTGTATAGGTGCCCAATGTGTGTGGGGGGCGTGCCCGAGGGGGCCGAGTGTGTGGGGGGCGTGCCCGAGCGGGCAGTGTGTGGGGGGCGTAGCCGAGCGGGCAAATTGTTTGGGGGGCGTGGCTGAGTGGGCAGAGTGTGTGGGGGAGTGGCCGAGCGGGCAGAGTGTGTGGGGGACGTGGCCGAGCGGGCAGAGTGTGTGGGGGGCGTGGCCGAGCGGGCAAAGTGTGTGGGGGGCGTGGCCGAGCGGGCAACTATGCAAAGCGGTTTCCATAGTTACCCGATGTGTATCATGGTTACCAGCGTATGCCGACTCCGGGACTCATGTGTCGGGAGCCGGGGTAAGCTAGTAAGCATGGTACACATCAGGTAAGGCTGCTTTCACACATCCGGTTTTTCCTGAGCGGCACAATACGGCGCTTTGCAGAAAAAACGCAACCTTTTTTTTGCTGCCGGTTGCGTTTTTTCCCCGCATAGACTTGCATTAGCGCCGTATTGTGCCGCATGGCCTTGCATTGCATCAGGTTTTTGCCGGATGCGGCATATTTAGCCCATGCGGCGGCCGGATGGAACGTTGCCTGGCACGTTTTTTTGTGCGGCGAAAAAAACGTGATGCACAATGCAAGCCTATGGACGCCGGATGCGGCGTCCTGTGGCAAAAACCCGCATCCAGCCGCCGGATGCGTTTTTTTGCACTGGACATGCTCAGTATCAAGCTGCATCCGTCAAAAAACGGATGGGTCGCATGGGAAAACTTATGCAACGGATCCGGTTTTTCCACTGCATCCGTTGCATAGGTTTTTGAGCTGGATTGAGACGCATTGCAAAAACCGGATGTGTGAAAGTAGCCTAACTTTTCAAAGCGACAGTGCTGGTTCACTTTTTGTTTGTTGGTCTCCTGCTGTGCAGCATGCATCGGCGTGTTTGACAGCGGGAGACCAACGCTCTGAATGGGCAGGGAGCAGGCATACGCTGGTAACCATGGTACACAATTGGGTAATTAAGCAAAGTGGTTTCCATGGTTACCCGATGTGTACCATGGTTACCAGCGTACGCCGGCAACCCCAGCAACGCGAGGCTATGTCTCGGCTGGGTTGCCGGTGTGGGCTCCCAGGGGTACAGCACTCACCTGGGAGTTGGGGCTCCGTGTGAGTTCGGGGAATGCGTGAGGGGGCGGGGCCAGGCCGAGCGTCCAATGCGTGAGGGGGCAGGGCCTGGCCAAGCGGCCAATCCGTGCGGGGGGGGCGGGGCCAGGCCGAGCCCAGCGGCCAATGCGACGGTTGTAACTGTAATGATGTCATTTTGGTTACAGACAGACAGACAGGCAGACAGAATAAGGCAATTATATATATGGAAGCAGAGCCATGCTTACTGCGCACATAGATACCGCAACAGAACAAAGATGACTACATAGATATAGGAACTGAAGTGAGCTTATGGGAGCAGAACTGAGATATGGGAGCAGAACTGAGCGTACTACAGAGATATGGGAGCAGAACTAAGCTTACTACAGAGATATTGGCACAGAATCGAGCTTAGTGTACCAATACAGGAACACAATTGTACTTACTCAGTCATCTACATAGAAACAGCAACAGAACGAAGCCTCCTACATACAGTACATACAGGAGTGAACACAACAATCTTACTGCATACACATAGTACCATAACTAAGCTTACTGCTTAAATATGGTACCATAACTGATCTTACTATATAGATATGGGAGCAAAACCATGCTTACTAGATAGATACAGTACCATAACCCAGCTAACTACATATACAACAAATACAAAGCTTCTCCTATATTTTCAATGTTAAACACGTACAGCAAACTGATGGCACACGGACTATACACTGATGCCATCTGTGTGCTGTATTTTTTTTTCATGGCCCCATAGTCTTCTATTGACCATTGTTATCTATGCTGCAGGAAAAAAAACAAACATCTCCATGTGGATCACATGGACACACGGTCTGTGTAAATACACAGACATGTGAGCAGCACCGAAGGTTATAATGGGTGTATGTGCTAAAAAAAACGGATACAACACATACCAGAAACACTGACATGTGAAGGAGGCCTTAAGGTGACATACTGTAGTTACGTCACAGTGCAGGAAGGGGTTAATTTCACTTGTTTTTTATAAATACGGAAAAACAAATGAAATTCACTAACACATATGTGAACGAGTCCTTAGAGTGCGTACCCACGATCAGTGTCAGCAGCGTCTTGGATGCAGAGTGTTTTCGCTGCGTCCAAAATGCTGTGTTGTACAGCACACGCACAGTGGATGGATTTATAGAAATCTCTGGCCCCCTGTTCTTCTTTTAGACTCTCCATAAATTGACCTGTGGTGCAAGTTTCTGAGCTGCAGCTTGTGAATTTATTTTAAGAGATGCTAATGCTCTGAGTGGGAGAATACAGTGAAAATCTACTGTTAGTCACCCTGATGGTGGACACAGAGAGCGCGTCTCTGCTAGAAAAAGTACACTGCGTCCAGACCGTGAGGAAGCCTGATGGTGGGCAATCACCCTTACAGATAAGATATAAGATACAAATGTTTTACATATACACCACAGCACTATAAGGGTATGTGCCCACGGTCCAGACATGCTGCGTCCTGGAGGCAGTGTGTCCTCTCCTGCGGGGCCGCGAGTGCTCTCCAAAGGGACTGCAGCTGCCTGAGCCCACAGTCAGGGTTCAGGCCGCTGCGGTCGTTTTCTCTGTTCTCCCTGCGGAGAACACTTGCATTTCCGCAGCAATAAATTGACATGCTGCTGCTTGGGTATCCACGCCACAGGTCAGTTATTGCTGCGGGCTGTACACGCACAGTGGGCATGGGATTTTTTGAAATCCATCCACAGTGCTTGTACTGTACAACACAGCATTTTGCATGCAGCGAAAACACTCTGCATCTAAAATGCTGTGAATCCTGATCATGGTCACATACCCTTACATACACGCATCATACACACACACACACACATAGAACCCCACAAACACGGAGATGCAAACATACAATACAGACACGTACCCCCACATGGCGTACAGACATGTACACAGATTTAGTCACATTAAGCAGATACATATTTAAAGACAATCACAAACATATAAACATACACATACATAAATAGACATCCACAATCCTATACACACAGACATGCACACATACTGGGGGGCTTTTACTTTTCATGATTGAGGACAACACTTCTCTTGCCTCCTGTATGGCCCTCATACTTGTTTGATGCTCCTCTTCGGTGAGGAGGCAGTGCGCGCTGCATGACACAGGGCCGCCACCAGAAATTTTAGGGTCCCATACTGGCAAAATTTTCAGGTCACTTTAAACTCCACCCAGGTTCCACCCCAACTCCGACTTCACCCCTTAAAGTCTCACTGCCACCCTTGGAATAATGCCACTTCTGCAAACCGTCCTCACAAATCAAACGTTAATGGCTGTTTGGCTCAGCTATGCAGCGCAGACGTAATTTTGATAGCCTGAAAAAAGCTGCATGTGTGACGCCCTGGACTAGTCAGGTCATCCCAGGTAGTCACACACAACACCACCCCCCCCTCCCGACTAGGTAACACCAGTCAAACTAAAAACCTTGTCACCACCCTCCAGGTTTGATGTCCACACCAGGGAGCGGAGCCAGGCAGTTGGCTCCTCCCACCGAGGAGTTCACAGGCCTGGAGGCAGGAAAACAGTTAGTTTAGTCTAGTTCAGGTTCTAAAAGAGTGGAGTTCGAGTACAAGTGTAGAGCAGACAAGTTCGCGGGCAGTCCTGTGTCCAGGCTGCCAAGAGACTACCAGGTAATAAAGAGGAATAAACCTGGCTCAACTACCTATATAATACAGGTGCTCTGGAGAACAGGAAGTCCATATACAAAAATAACTCTGGCACACTGAGATGAGAGAAGGCGAATTGGTGCTCAAAAAAATATATATTTTATTTCGATATTTTCATAGAGGATATTGACATTGTCCAACGTTTCAACACTGTGGTTTTTTTCAAGGACTTTTTGTCTATTAGTGCAAAGTACAGAAAAAAGAAAAAGTGAGGTTATATACAAAATGTTTAGGCATAATAACATATAGGTACCATGTGTGTATAATTATACTCGGAGAGTACATAGAGTGACATAAACATAGTATTGTTGTAAAATAAAGAGCCTACTCCTGGCAGTATTCATCATGATATAAAAGAGACATATCCCTAGTTTGATTTATTAAAGAATTACATGCAACATAGTAAAGTATACATACGAGGTAACCGCATGTACGTACCTATTGCTATAGGAAAAAAGTTTTTTTCACAAGGCCGATGTACCGGTCCCGCCAGTCGGTGGGCCACTGGGTTCGACTCCTGAGGACTGGCCCGTGGCTCCAGGGGTTGCTCGTTTAACGGACACCGTCGGGAGTAGTGGCCGGGCTTACTGCACTTGTAACAAATCGGAGGTCCATACCGTGAGTCGTTGGCCTTCTCCGCTGCATCCAGGGGACGTCCTCGGGGCGGTCGGCGAGCTGCAGCTTCCCCGGGGGCTGGGACCTGGTCGAATGCTGGAGTGCGGCAAGGATCTTGGCGAGGTCCCCATCCATGCGGCGGACTTGGGCAGCCAGTTCCTCCATCATTCCGCTTGGGGCTGCAGGTACCGGAGGTGTTGCAAGGGCAGGGGCCACCACGACGGGAGCCGTCTCAGCCGGCCATGGAGCTGCCTCAGGGACTTCCGATGCTGGAGGCTGCAGAGCTTTAATGGCCTGTTCCTTTAACACGGCAAAGCCCACATCAGGGTGTTCTAGGGCCCACAGCCGGAGTTGCTTGCGGTCCTCTGAGGACCTCATCCCCTGTACAAACTGCTCTACTAGCATTTTGTTGCTGTCCGCATCGTTGATGGTGTCTACCCGCTTCAGTGTGCGGAGGGCTGTTTGCAGACGCAAGGCGTAGTCCCGAATGCTATCCGCAGGCCGTTGCCGGCATTGATAAAACTGTATCCGCAGCTCGGCTTCGGTACGGGTCTCAAAGGCAGTCTGTAGCTTCTCAAAGATGGTGGCTACAGAAGACCCGTCCCCCTCGGCCCAGGTCTCCGCCTCCTGCTCAGCTGCGCCGGTTAGCTTCCCCAGCACTACCGCTGCACATTGCTTATCAGTTAGGGGGTATAGTTCTAATAGCGGGCTAAGCTTCTTTCAGAAGACCTGCAACGCATCAGGTTTCCCATCGCACTGCGGCAGCCAGGTAGCTCCGGGTACATAGGGCAAGGAGAACGGCATCACCTGAGCAAGAGCTGGGGCCACTGCGCCTCCCGCCAGTGCGGCCGGGACCTGGGCGGGCCCATTCCCATCCGCGGGTGCCACCGCGGCTGCGACCGCCGCTCCTCCAGCAGCTCCGTCGGGCGCAGACATCTTCTTTCCCTCACCCTTAGTCTTTTTCTGGCTCCTCCTCTTCAGGGGCGGGGTTTCAGCTTTCGCGCCTCCACTACTCGGGAAGCCGCTCGAGCGGGAACTTTTCGCGGCCAAAATGGCGGCTTCTCCAAATTTTCAGCCAGACACCTCCGGCGGTCACAAGGCGCACCTCTACCAGACGGCAGAGCGGTAAGATCCTGTTTGTGACGCCAAGTTGTCACGGGCGGAGGAGGGGACGCTGCGCTCACCCACTGCTCGGGTCCGGCTGCTGCTGCTGCTCGGTGGTGGCTCGAGCGGTGGGCCGGATCCCGGGGACTCGAGCGGCGTTCCTCGCCCGTGAGTGAAAGGGGGGTTGGTGTGTGGTTTGGGGAGATATTGTCCGTGACGCCACCCACGGTTGTGGTGAAGTTGTGACACCACCGCTGCTCTGGATGGGGATCTCGGGAGCGATGACAGGGAGCAGCTTGGATGTTGGTTCTCCCCTCCGTGGGTAGGGGGTTGGTTGTCCCGGGGCCCCAGTGAGGCTTTTAGGGATGGCAGGCGGGTTACGGGGCCTGGTGAGGTGCAGGGTCGCGGGGGCAGCGCTGTGCCGCGTGGCACGGTGGTACTCATTCAGCTACTAATTCACACAGAGTCTCTGGTCAAACAAACGGATGGATGGACAGGTCCCACAGGCGGCTGCGGTTGTTCTCCTCCCAGCAGGTTGATGGTGACTGCCTTTCCCTGCACCTGTGTTGTGTTTACGGTTCCAATGGCTTCCCACTGGTAACCCGCTCCCCAGCTTGGATGGATGCTGAAGGAGCCCCTTTTGCCCGCAGGCTCTGGCCCTCGGAACTGTAGCCTTGGCGGTGACTGTGTTTCCCTCTACGGTGTGAGCTGTTGCCTTCAATCTGGTCTTGACTGCTGGGAAACCCCGGAGGTTCCCTTCGCTAACGGATTTGACCGGTTTTACGGTGACTCCTAGCCTGGTTGGGGTCCGTAAGCCCTGCTGGATGGTGCTGGCTTCTCTTTGCTCCCCGATCCGATACCGTCGGGCCTCTGCCCGTCCCCGGTCCTTACGGTTCGCTCCAATCAGCCTCTCCTGCAGACGGTCACCACCTTGCTGTATGTCCGGGCCGCACACCCGGACACGGTCAGTCTCCTCTCCTACCACTTCACTCTCTAAAACTCAACTCTCAACTGATCCCTTTTCCCACCTCCAGGATTGTGAACTCCTCGGTGGGCGGGACCAACCGCCTGGCCCACCCCCTGGTGTGGACATCAGCCCCTGGAGGAAGGCAACAAGGATTTGTGTTTTGCCTAGATGTGCCGGGGTGTAGGGTGTGTTGGTGTAGTACCTGTGACGACCTGGCTTGTCCAGGGCGCCACACTTACACTGCCCTATAATGTTCCCCACTGCCCTATAATGTTCCCCACTGCCCTATAATGTCCCCCACTGCCCTATAATGTCGCCTACTGACCCATAATATGCTCCATAAAGTCCCCCACCGCTTCTTAATGCCCCTCGTAAAATAACACTGCTCCTCCCCCTCCACAGCCCATCATGTAAAATTACTGTACATCTTCGGCTCCTCTGGAGAGCTTACCTGTGCTTGCGCGTCCTCCTCTTCATTCTGCAGCTGCAGCCACGGTGATGATGCATGTTGGTGCAGGACTGGAGCAGTCCTGTCGCATCCTCCTCTACAGCCTCGGCCCCGGTGATGATGTCTCATCGCGGTGTGGGGTTGAGCAGCGCTGCTGTGCCTCCTGTCGCCGGCCGCACTGTACAAATGTATGCGCGCCTGAATGACGTGCATACATTTGAATACCGGCGCGGTCTCAAAGTCATTCACACCTCATTGGTGCAGGCCTGGGGACTCCCACAGTGCACCGCTAGGGCCTTTGGTGAGTCACATGACACACGTGATGTCACTAAAGGTCCTGCAACTGCGGAAACTTCAGTGATCATACAGAACTTGTACGATAACTGAAGTTTATGATTGAAAGGCTGGGGGCCCCCTCAGAGTGTGGGGGTCCTGGATGAGCTGCCCAGTCTGCCCACCAAAAAACGCCGGCCCTGACACACAGTCGCCCCGCACTACATAAGACATGGGGGCCCACTGAGGACCCGGAGCCTACCGGGGAATTCCCCGCTAACCCGGTGGGCCAGACCAACCCTGGACACAGACGGGTCTGCCACAGACCCATAGACACAGACTGCTCTGCCACTTGCACAAAAACAGAGATGGCTCTGCCATACACGGCTCTGCCACAGGCCCATAAATACAGACGGCTCTGCCACAGATTCATAGATACAGACGGCTCTGCCACAGACTCATAGATACAGACGGCTCTGCCACAGACCCATAGATACAGACGGCTCTGCCACAGACCCATAGAAACAGACGGTTCTGCCACAGACCCATAGATACAGACGGCTCTGCTACAGACCCATAGATACAGATGTCTCATTCACAGACCCATAGACAGAGACGGCTCTGCCACAGACACACACTGCTCTGATACAGACCCATAGACACAGACGGCTCTGCCACAGACCCATAGAGTAAGTAATGGCATATAAATCTGCATATCAATATAAGTGATGATTATATATATATCATATATTTACGCAGAGAGAAGGACTATAATATAACAACCAAATCGCTAAAAGTTAGACAAACTACATACAAAGAGAGAGGCGATCATATGGTTTAAACATGTTTTTATTTTTATTTTCATAATGCAATCAGGTGAAAGGGTTAGGGAAAATGGATTACATCACCGCAGTCATAGTAATTGTGGATACAAAAAATAGATTAAGTGTCTCAAGTCAAGGCAGTGCAGGCAGTAGCCCAAGGTACCCAATCTATATAGAGTAATATACTCAAATATATGATATACAGCGGTACCTCTAAAAAATATATATTACTCCCATATATATATCAAGGGAGAGGCAGACAATATATACATATAAATCAATGGTCCAAAAGGTAAATGGTAAATGGTCCACCCCCTCCTGAGCTGAAAATCATTGGAATTATTAAATGTGATACATGTCCATGAAGGCAGTGGAAGTCAGAGCGACCGCAAAGGAGCATTCAATATATAGACAATATCTATCCTGCAACATACGAAAAATACTGGACTTCTATATAAAATAAACCTCAAATCGGGCCATAACATGCTCCAGCAGCAGCAATGAGGCCCAGTGCTGACAGGGACAAAGCACATGAGAATTGCTCGGAGGGATGGACACCATGGACATAACATGTAAGACTACCATATAAAAACGGAGAGGCACTGCATCATACATAAACCAAAGGTGCCATGCACTGTTAACAATGAAATTTACAATTTTGCACATTACCTAGATATGTAACGCTGCAGAGGGAATGCGCCCGATGCGCATTTCGGAGTATTCCTTCGTCACGGGGCGTGACCGGAAGGGAAGGGGGTGCCATTAAAATAGGCCTCATCCCCCAGCTGATTGAGTGGACGCTGTGACGCATCCGAAGTCGGCCTGGCAGAAGTCCCGCCTCGCAGACGCGTCATGGTATCGCAGGACGCCGGGTAAAAGAACCCGACGTCCCCGTCACCATAGAGACGCGTCTAGGAGAGCAGGAGATCCGGGCAGACGACGCATGCGTCGACCACACAGTCAGATGGGGGATGAAAGTGTAAATAGTATGGATAGCGATTAGAGGCAGATGGACACAGCAAGCTGAATTCACATAGTAATGGAGGAATCATAGTATTAGCTTATATATAGCAACTTATACATATATAAGAGGAAAAGAAGAATGGGAGAAATTACTGATAGTAATTACAGTCATACCAAAACATATGGCTAAAAATTCCATATAAACACATCCAGACAAGACTATCTAGATATATATATAATGGTCACAAGGGGCATATAGCCTGTATATAGAGGGATGACTGCAGTACACACTGAGTAAAAGGCATAAACAAGGAAAATAAAAATAAGAATAATATATGTATATAAATAATTAATTCCATGGCTCCAAAGGATCCCCTCCGCTTCATTATCTTGTATGAGGAAGAAGTCAGTGTTCAGCAAGTCATTCATAAAAAAGGTCACACATGCCACTCTATTATAAAGGCCTAAGGAAAAATTAAAAACTATTAAAATCAAAAATAAAAAACAAAAAAGCAACCACCCAGAACATTAAAGAAATGGAATGAAACTCATATTTTCATTAAGCCCCTGGGGCTGCACAGTGCGCAGACGCCAGATCCACTGTGTCTCCAATCGTGCGAGTCGCTGGTTAATGCAACCGCCGAGCATGTCAATTCCACGGACCATAAAACCCCTAGAATCAGAATCATGAAAAAGCTTAAAGTGCTGTGGAATTGTCTTAAGAGTGGATGCATTGATGTGGTCCCGTGCGGCTTCAATCCCCAAAATGTGCTTGTGATGGGGTATGCGACAGAGCAGTAAGGGACCGCAGGCCGAGGAACAATCCAAGAAGATTTAATGAGGCAGGGAGCATAAAACATCCAATATCCAAATGACTCTTTAGAGTCCACACAAAGGAAACAGATCTGGGGCAATCCGACGCCAAGGAGAATGCAACAGTCCTCAGATGCGTTCCCTAAATCCAGCAGCGTGGCAGCTGATCCTCAATCTGTAACAGTCCATACAGAGGCTCTAGGATCCAGCCTCAGCTGTTCCCTCCCAGAGGATCAATCTTCTTTCTTCAAGTTCCACACAGACTGACTGAATCTCCCAGGTAAGCAGAGAGTTTACACTAGTTGGACTCTAGGCCCACCTCCCCCACACCCAGGGATGGAAGTGCCTCAAGAGGATATAACCCTGCACTATAGGGGGTGATTACTTACAAACAATAGAAATGTACACAGAAGTAGTTCAAATAAGACAATGAACCAAGCTTGAAATAGGAATCTGTACAGCAAGATACACCTCCCCCATATCCCACCAGCACCACCTGTCTCCCCTTTTTAATAAGTGAGTATGCCACGAGGTCTACACAGACCTCTGGCCATCTCACTTAAGTCCATGTTGCTCAGCTGTGAATAGTCTATGGTTCTTCTTGCTGAGACAGTCCATCAGCATTGTGGTGTTGGCTTCCACACTTGTATTGGATGGAAATGCTGTAGGTAATCCCTTGTAGAGCAATAGGGTTGGAAGGACAAGCTTCCTTTTGTGTCCTCCTTCACTCAAACTCTTCTTCCTGCACCCACAAATCGGCATTGTATATCTCCCACATCATTGCCTAGAGGAATGTCTACAGGAAGGCCGCTCATCACACCGATTATGCATTGTTTTGCCCCAAAGCCATAATCCAGGGTCACATTTGCTCTTGGAATGTATTTTTGAGTACCTCTAGCCAATTCAATGGCAATCCCTGGTCCCTTTTGAATTGCTTCTGGTTGAATTACCCGGGGATCTGCGATGGTGAGAAAAGCCCCAGTGTCACGAAAGCCAACAACTTTTTGGCCATCCAGCACGACCTCCTGTAGATGTTTATGCTGAAGATCATAAGAATGGGTGGCTGTGGCTCGAACCCCATAGACTCCTGGTAGGGAAGTCAACATATCAGAGTCACCTGACAAATCATCAGGGCCTGAATCCAGCTCTGCTCCGACTGAGGGTGTCTGTAGATAATAAACAGGCAAAGGTTGTCTGCAGCTGTTCTGCCTTCGAACACTTGGACAGTGAGCTTGTAGATGACCAGGTTGCCCACATTGATAACATCTGCGCTGCGTCTCACTCCTTCCAATTTGCCTTCTGGAGGAGTAGGTAGGAGACCTTGGTGACTGATAGGGAGGTGCAGGTGCTGGAGGTGGTTGTCGATTTGGAGGATGACTCCACGGGATAGATGGGCATGTGGCCCGCAGATGCCCGGGATGCCCACAGCTATAACATCTTCGCTCTTCTACTTTCTCTCCTCGTCGCATTCCAGAAAATGTGGTAGAAACAACTGGAGGCACATACACACGGGTATCCACATGAGGTGGTGATCTAGGAGGTTGAGGAACATTGGGCACTGAAGGACAAGGAACCTCTGGTGTTGGGGAGCTGGTCATTTTTTCTCCCTCCGCTATCAGCTTCTTCCACTGTGGCTTGATAGTGAGTACCTCATCAGCTAGAGCGGCAGCTTGTTCCACTGTCTCTGGTCTCCTCTCACGCACCCATTCCCGGATCTCAGTAGGGCACTTGGCATAAAACTGTTCTTGTAGGATGACCTGGAAGAAGGTCTCCCAAGTTAAGGCCCCCTCTACCTCCAGCCAGCGATGGCATACTTGTTTCAGTCTGTGGACAAACATTTTGAAAGACACTTCCCCATCACAGCCTAACGTACGGAACTAAGTCCTATAAGTATCTGGGGTCACGGCATAATGTTCTAGAATGGTCTGTTTGATCTCCACATACTCACAATTCCACTGAGGGTCCATAGCTCTATAGGCGTCGGCAGCTCCACTCTCCAAGAGGCCCACCAGGTGTCTGACTCGCTCCCTTTCTGGGACTTCCATTAATCGGCACTGATGCTCAAAGTCCTGGAAGAAGCCCTCAATGTCACCTGCAGCTTCATTGAATGGCTTAAAGTCTTTGCGGGACACTCTGGAGAATTCCCTCATAGTTGGTGCGGTGGGTACAGTCTGTCTGGAGCCTCTAGATGCTTCCACAGCAAGCTGTCTCTCCAGCAATGCCCTCTCCTTAGCTCCACGAATAGCCTCCCTTTTATCTTCTATGGTGGCCTCATCTCCCAGCAGTGCCTTCTCCTCCTCATACCACACAACCCATTGACTTTTTTGGGTATTTACCTCCAGCTCCCGTCTTTCCTCCCCTTGCTGTGGAAATTCTTCCTCTGTGCCAACTTGCTGGCAAGCTCCTTCCAAAGCCTCAATTAGTTGCTCCTTGGAGATTCCTTTGTAGCCAACTCCTAATTCACGGGCCTTTATTTTGAGGTTCGACATAGTCCAGTTCCTGTATCCTGAGGTTCTGGTTTCAAACGTTGATGGGCCGTTGTCCTCCATTTCTTCTGCTCTGATCCCACCGCTACCACCAGTTTGTGACGGGGTATGCGACAGAGCAGTAAGGGACGGCAGGCCGAGGAACAAGCCAAGAAGATTTAATGAGGCAGGGAGCATAAAACATCCAATATCCAAATGGTTTTTTAGAGTTCCACACAGACTGACTGAATCTCCCAGGTAAGCAGAGAGTTTACACTACTTGGACTCTAGGCCCAACTCCCCCACACCCAGGGATGGAAGTGCCTCAAGAGGCTATAACCTTGCACTATAGGGGGTGATTACTTACAAACAATAGAAATGTACACAGAAGTAGTTCAAATAAGACAATGAACCAAGATTGAAATAGGAATCTGTACAGCAAGATACACCTCCCCCATATCCCACCATCACAGTGCTCACGAACCCGAACTTTGAGTTGTCGGGTCGTGAGCCCAATATAAATTTTGGGGCAGGGGAAGGTTCCATAATATATCACGGACTTAGACTCACAAGTGATCCTCCTTTTGATCTTAAAATCCTTACTGGTGGAAGAATCACAAAATGTGTCAGTCCGTGATACATTAGGGCATGCGACATTTCCCGCATGGAAAACAACCACCCCTCAAGATCGGCATGTTGGAAAACATTGGGGATTGGGTAGATTCATGGAGGCTACGGACAAGATAGTCCTTGAGATTCCTGGCTCTGCGCAGAGTGATTTGTGGTCTCATAGGTAGGATTTTGGCCAACGTTGGGTCTGCCTGTAAAATAGGCCAGGACTTCGTCAGGGCCTCCCGAATAGCAGTGTGTTGACTACAATAGTCAGTAATAAACCTGATAGATGTTCCACTGCTTCTTGGTTTCCTGGAGTACAGCAAATCGTTCCTCACGGAATATTTAGCTCTATGATAAGCATGTTTAATCACACGTTTGCTGTACCCTCTTTCAACAAATCGTTTAGTCAACTCAGCCGCCTGCATTTTGAAATTGCTATCTCTTGAACACAATCTGCGAATACGCAGAAATTGTCCAATTGGTACGGAACGGATAATATGTGGTGGGTGAAAAGATGTCGCATGAAGTAAGGTATTGGTAGCCGTGCATTTACGATGTAAATTAGACTGTAAACAGTCGTCCGAGTCCCTGTACACCAGAACATCCAAGAATGCGATAGAATCAGCAGAGCTTTGATACGTAAGATGGATGTTGCGAGTGTTGGAGTTCAATTCCTGAATAAATAATGAAAGAAAATCAAAGGTCCCCTGCCAGATAAGGAAAATGTCGTCGATGTACCGGGTCCATAACAGGACCTGGCCCAACGACGACTCCAAATCAGACAGGGGAGGTCCCTATCCCACAGCCCCAAGAACAAATTAGCATAGGCTGGCGCAAAAGAAGCACCCATCGCTGTGCCCTGGAGCTGAAGGTAGAAGGACCCCTTAAAAATGAAAAAATTATGCGTCAGGGAGAACTCCAACAATCGCAACACCAAATAAACAAGATTAGATGACATATTACTCATACTCAAATAAAACTTCGCTGCTCTGATGCCATCAGCATGTCGGATGCTGGTGTACAGGGACTCGACATCACAGGATACCAGAAGCGAGTCACCACCCACATATAATCCGTCAATCCGTTTCAAAAATTCACCAGTATCCTGGATAAAGGAGGGAAGATTCCTTACAAGTGGCTGAAGTTGACTATCGAGCCATCTATTGATGTTCTCCAGGAAATTACCGTTGCCCGAAATAATCGGGCGACCCGGTAGGGAGGACAAATTTTTATGTACTTTGGGAAGTAAGTACAATGTTGCAATCCTAGGTTTGGGTACCATCAAAGCCGATGCCAACTCAGGGGAAATAATACAGTCATCCTTGGCTGCTTGCACAATCCGCTTTAATTCATCCACATATTTAGTGAGGGGATTGAAAGTTAATTTCTGATAGCAAACAGTATCTCGCAACTGGCGGAATGCCTGTTTCTCATATGCGGATACAGGCCAGATGACTATATTACCCCCCTTGTCGGCTGGCTTGATCGTGACATCCGACATCTGCTGCAGCTCTTTGAGACGAATACGCTCAGACCTAGATAGGTTGTCCCTCTTCACATGACTAGACAAATTTTCGAACTCCTTAGACACTACCTGTCCAAACAAATCAATATTTGCACAGTACGATAACGGTAAGGATTGTTTAGAGCGAGGTGTAATGCAAGATGGTACATTACCTCCCTCACCAGCTCTATGTTCCGATTCAAGTTCGGATAATATGGCTAGTGCCGCTTGTTCTTTCTCTGCGGGAAACAAAGTTCGAGATGCATCATCAAAGAAGTATCTTTTAAATAGCAAGGATCTAGCGAAAATATGTAGTTCTTTAATTACTGTGAACATATGAAACCCTGCTACTGGGGAAAAAGACAAACCTCTAGTCAACAAGGACAAATCGGATTCACTGAGTATATGTGTACTTAAATTAATCACCTTATTATCAGTGATGTTGAATCCTTTTGATTTCTTGTACCATTGAGGTTGATGACGTGAGAAACCTCCCCCACCATACGTTGTTCCAGATCTGGTACTTGAGTCGGAGGTTTCAGATACTTCACTCAAGGAGGATATATTAGATTGAGTAGATGGACGTCTAGTTCCCTCCTGTGTAGCATACGGTTTACGCCAGAAATAAATTTTATTTTCAGACAAATCTTTCTGATCACGTTTGAACTTCCTCAGATGTACATCTCGAATTTGTTTGACAAGGGAATCAACCTTCTTTGTAGCCTCAGAGTCATATTTGTCAGCCTTATCAGGGGGGCAAATAGACTGTAAGGCGGTCTGTTTCTGATCTATAATAGAATCAATTTTAGCAATATTTGCAGTATTTAAATCTATCAGGAGCTGCATAAGATTAGCGGAGCAAGCATTGCAAACATCCTCCTATTTGGAGACGAAGTCTTGGTCTTCAACCACAAACGTTGGTGTCAACCTAACTCGGAGACCACGTGATATAAGTTTTTTATCAATATATTTAACAAGGAGTAATCTACTCCACCAGAGACGTGTGCGTTTATTAATAAGTGTAATAATTTCTGAAAACATGAGATCCATATCCGGTCCACTACTGGTCTCAATTTCCGCTTGGGTCTCCCCAAACACCTGGTCGGCTTGATTAAGCCATGATGATTCCATAGCTTTGTAGTCCATTTTGAATACACCAAAGTCTGTGCAAAACACAGTCAAGAGAACAAGGGTAAGTAATGGCATATAAATCTGCATATCAATATAAGTGATGATTTTATATATATATATATATATATATATATATATATATATATATATATATTAATCATATATTCACGCAGAGAGAAGGACTATATTATAACAACCAAATCGCTAAAAGTTAGACAAACTACATACAAAGAGGGAGGCGATCATATGGTTTAAACATGTTTTTATTTTTATTTTCATAATGCAATCAGGTGAAAGGGTTAGGGAAAACGGATTACAACACCGCAGTCATAGCAATTGTGGATACAAAAAATAGATTGAGTGTATCAAGTCAAGGCAGTGCAGGCAGTAGCCCAAGGTACCCAATCTATATAGAGTAATATACTCAAATATATGATATACAGCGGTACCTCTAAAAAATATATATTACTCCCACATATATATCAAGGCAGAGGCAGACAATATATACATATAAATCAATGGTCCAAAAGGTAAATGGTAAATGGTCCACCCCCTCCTGAGCTGAAAATCATTGGAATTATTAAATGTGATACATGTCCATGAAGGCAGTGGAAGTCAGAGCGACCGCAAAGGAGCATTCAATATATAGACAATATCTATCCTGCAACATATGAAAAATAGTGGACTTCTATATAAAATAAACCTCAAATCAGGTCATAACATGCTCCAGCAGCAGCAATGAGGCCCAATGCTGACAGGGACAAAGCACATGAGACTTGCTCGGAGGGATGGACACCATGGACATAACATGAAAGACTACCATATAAAAACGGAGAGGCACTGCATCATACATAAACCAAAGGTGCCATGCACTGTTAAGAATGAAATTTACAATTTTGCACATTACCTAGATATGTAACGCTGCGGAGGGAATGCGCCCGATGCGCATTTCGGAGTATTCCTTCGTCAGGGGGCATGACCGGTAGGGAAGGGGGTGCCATTAAAATAGGCCTCATCCCCCGGCTGATTGGGTGGACGCTGTGACGCATCCGAAGTCGGCCGGGCAGAAGTCCCGCCTCGCAGACGCGTCATGGTATCGCAAGACGCCGGGTAAAAGAACCCGGCGTCCCCGTCACCATAGAGACGCGTCTAGGAGAGCAGAAGATCCGGGCAGACGACGCATGCGTCGACCACACAGTCAGATGGGGGATGAAAGTGTAAATAGTATGGATAGCGATTAGAGGCAGATGGACACAGCAAGCTGAATTCACATAGTAATGGAGGAATCATAGTATTAGCTTATATATAGCAACTTATACATATATAAGAGGAAAAGAAGAATGGGAGAAATTACTCATAGTAATTACAGTCATACCAAAACATATGGCTAAAAGTTCCATATAAACACATCCAGAGAAAACTATCTAGATATATATAATGGTCACAAGGGGCATATAGCCTGTATATAGAGGGATGACTGCAGTACACACTGAGTAAAAGGCATAAACAAGGAAAATAAAAATAAGAATAATATATGTATATAAATAATTCCATGGCTCCAAAGGATCCCATCCACTTCATCATCTTGTATAAGGAAGAAGTCAGTGTTCAGCAAATCATTCATAAAAAGGTCACACATGCCACTCCATTATAAAGGCCTAAGGAAAATTAAAAACAATTAAAACAAAAAAACAAATAAGCAACCACCCATAACATTAAAGAAATGGAATGAAACTCATATTTTCATTAAGCCCCCGGGGCTGCACAGTGCGCAGACGCCAGATCCACTGTGTCTCCAATCGTGCGAGCCGCTGGCTAATGCAACCGCCCCGATGTCCACATCGAGCATGTCAATTCCACGGACCATAAACCCCCTCAAATCAGAATCATGAAAAAGCTTAAAGTGCCATGGAATTGTCTTAAGAGTGGATGCATCGATGTGGTCCCATGCGGCTTCAATCCCCAAAATGTGCTCACGAACCCGAACTTTGAGTTGTCGGGTCGTGAGCCCAATATAAATTTTGGGGCAGGGGCAGGTTCCATAATATATCAAGGACTTAGACTCACAAGTGATCCTCCTTTTGCTCTTAAAATCCTTAGTGGAGGAAGAATCACAAAATGTGTCAGTCCGTGATACATTAGGGCATGCGACACATTTGCCGCATGGAAAACAACCACCCCTCAAGATCGGCATGTTGGAAAACATTGGGGATTGGGTAGATTCATGGAGGCTACGGACAAGATAGTCCTTGAGATTCCTGGCTCTGCGCAGAGTGATTTGTGGTCTCATAGGTGGGATTTTGGCCAACGTTGGGTCTGCCTGTAAAATAGGCCAGGACTTCGTCAGGGCCTCCCGAATAGCAGTGTGTTGACTACAATAGTCAGTAATAAACCTGATAGATGTTCCACTGCTTCTTGGTTTCCTGGAGTACAGCAAATCGTTCCTCACGGAATATTTAGCTCTATGATAAGCATGTTTAATCACACGTTTGCTGTACCCTCTTTCAACAAATCGTTTAGTCAACTCAGCCGCCTGCATTTCGAAATTGCTATCTCTTGAAGACAATCTGCGAATACGCAGAAACTATCCAATCGGTACAGAACGGATCATATGTGGTGGGTGAAAAGATGTTGCATGACGTAAGGTATTGGTAGCCGTGGATTTACGATGTAAATTAGACTGTAAACAGTCGTCCGAGTCCCTTTACACCAGAACATCCAAGAATGCGATAGAATCAGCAGAGCTTTGATACGTAAGATGGATGTTGCGAGTGTTGGAGTTCAATTCCTGAATAAATAATGAAAGAAAATCAAAGGTCCCCTGCCAGATAAGGAAAATGTCGTCGATGTACCGGGTCCATAACAGGACCCGGCCCAATGACGACTCCAAATCAGACAGGGGGAGGTCCCTCTCCCACAGCACCAGGAACAAATTAGCATAGGCTGGCGCAAAAGAAGCGCCCATCGCTGTGCCCTGGAGCTAAAAGTAGAAGGACCCCTTAAAAACGAAAAAATTATGCGTCAGGGAGAACTCCAACAATCGCAACACCAAATCAACAAGATTAGATGACATATTACTCATACTCAAATAAAACTTCGCTGCTCTGATGCCATCAGCATGTCAGATGCTGGTGTATAGGGACTCGACATCACAGGATACCAGAAGCGGGTCACCACCCACATATAATCCATCAATCCGTTTCAAAAATTCACCAGTATCCTGGATAAAGGAGGGAAGATTCCTTACAAGCGGCTGAAGTTGACTATCGAGCCATCTATTGATGTTCTCCAGGAAATTACCGTTGCCCAAAATAATCGGGCGACCCGGTGGGGAGGACGCATTTTTATGTACTTTGGGAAGTAAGTACAATGTTGCAATCCTAGGTTCGGGTACCATCAAAGCCGATGCCAACTCTGGCGTCTGCGCACTGTGCAGCCCTAGGAGCTTAATGAAAATATGAGTTTCATTCCATTTCTTTAATGTTCTGGGTGGTTACTTTTTTGTTTTTTATTTTTGATTTTAATTGTTTTTAATTTTTTCTTAGGCCTTTATAATGGAGTGGCATGTGTGACCTTTTTTCTGAATGACTTGCTGAACACTGACTTCTTCCTTATACAAGATGATGAAGCGGATGGGATCCTTTGAACGATGGAATTAATTATTTATATACATATATTATTCTTATTTTTATTTTCCTTGTTTATGCCTTTTACTCAGTGTGTACTGCAGTCATCCCTCTATATACAGGCTATATGCCCCTTGTGACCATTATATATATCTAGATAGTCTTGTCTGGATGTGTTTATATGGAATTTTTAGCCATATGTTTTGGTATGACTGTAATTACTATCAGTAATTTCTCCCATTCTTCTTTTCCTGTTATATATATGTATAAGTTGCTATATATAAGCTAATACTATGATTCCTCCATTACTATGTGAATTTAGCTTGCTGTGTCCATCTGCCTCTAATTGCTATCCATACTATTTACACTTTCATCCCCCATCTGACTGTGTGGTCGACGCATGCGTCGTCTGCCCGGATCTCCTGCTCTCCCAGATGCGTCTCTATGGTGACGGGGACGCCGGGTTCTTTTACCCGGCGTCCTGCGATTCCATGACGCGTCTGCGAGGCGGGACTTCCGCCCGGCCGACTTCCGATGCATCACAGCATCCACCCAATCAGCTGGGGGATGAGGCCCGCGGGAAGGTGAGGGCCGAGGCGCAGGGCACAGTGTTGCGGTGCAGCGCGGTGCGGTGCCTGATGGCACTGGTGTACTCACTCTGACACAAGATAACGGAGTCTTTGCTAAACCAAATGGCAGAATGGACGGGGCCCGCAGCCGGCTGTAGTGTTCTCTCTGGACAGGTTTGTGATGGCTGTCGTTTCTCTGCACCTGTGTTATGTAGATCTTGACTCCAGTGCCTGGGCACTGGTAGTCCGCTCCCCAGCGTGTAAGTGTCGTAGGAGCCCATTTGCCCGCAGACGCTGGCCCTTTGGATCTCTTGCCTTTGGCGGTGGCACTTATCCTGGATGGTTGGGCTGTGTCCTTCAATCAGGACTTGGGTGGAAATGAACCCCTGAGGTCCAGACCGCAATCAGTGAATTTGACTATCAAGGCGGCTTCTAGCCTAGTCGGGGTCTGAGTACCCTGTCTGGTGCTTGGCTTTCAATCGGCTCCCCCGTTCGGTACCGGCGGGCCACCGCCCAACCCCAGTCCTACGGTTCCACCGACCGTATACCAACTCCTGCAGACAGCCACCACCGTTTGCTGACATTGCTGGAGGTGCCTGGGCTCCGACCCAGACACATAGCAGTTCCACTGGCGGGCCTTGCCTCAGGTCCGCCGGTGCAGGTCATTCTCTCCTCTCCTTTCTCACTCCTCTCCTCCACTCAACTGCACTGAACTGAACTGTACTGTTTTTCCCGCCTCCAGGCCTGTGAACTCCTCGGTGGGCGGGGCCAACCACCTGGCTCTGCCCCACCTGGTGTGGACATCAGACCCTGGAGGGTGGCAACAAGGGTTTTTGTGTGACTGCTGTCACCTGTCCGGGGAAGGGGTGAGTGTGGTGTTGTGTCAGTGACCCCCTGGCTAGTCCAGGGCGTCACACACACACAGCTCTGCTACAGACCCATAGACATCAAGGAACACCAAAAATCAGCCTTGAACAAATCATGAATATTGTGGGAATAAAATCATAAAGTGGACTCCTATCATAAGAGAAAACCCCACCACCCACTATTCATGAAAAATTAATAGGATTAACTGATCCTCAAAAGCATCCAAACCAAAACACACAAAGGATCAGAAAACAGGAAAGTATATACAAAATATATCTTTATTGAAAATAATACATATTAAAAAAGGAAGAAAAAATGGATGTAATAACAGGAAAGGTGCACTAGATGGCATACCAAACCAGCGAAAAAGCAGTGCATGTGTTCAGTTATAAGAAAATTCATGTCAGGACTCATGAATCACAGAAGATTATATCAGAATAAAGCACCGTGCATATAATATAAATCAATAGCATAAAATGCATAAATGAGGCAAAGACATCATGGGTAACATAAGTAATGACACCTACTTAAGAGCTGAAATGGCGCCAAGTCCCATCCGACGCGCGTTTAAGCGATAGCCTTCGTCAGGGGGGGGCGTGGCGACATACCGGCAGGAAGATGAAATATATACGGACTCCAACCAATGAAGGATCAAGAGCGGCGAATGCGCTGCTTAGTCCAGGGCAGAGCGCGAACAGGAAGGCGCGTCATCGTCACTAGGCAACCGGCTGTTCAGGTATGAGGCACAGCACCACGTGGCAAAAGAAAGTCACGTGATGCGGTGACATCAGAGAGAAGAACCCGGAGCCCGGACAATAAAGATACGCCCTCTGTAAGCGCGCCACCTGGAAAACAACGCATGCGCTCTGATCCAGGGAGCAGGAGGCAAACCTAAAGTGTCCACGTATTGATTGCCAGATGACAAGTAATGTATTTAAGCATATAGGGATTATACATATGAATACATAAATAGACACATACATAAATACAAAATGTATAACAATAGAAAAAGGGATCATGGAATATTAATAAAAAATCAAAAATCATTTATAAATATAGTTAAAAATATCCAAATGTAAATATGTATATATATCTATGAAAAGCAAAATAGATAAAAAGTCACACTGAGGCTATGTGCGCACGTTGCGTACAGTTCACTGCAGAAATTTCTGCAGCGATCTGAAGAGCACATGTGCGCTTTAAATCGCTGCAGAAATGTCCGTAGTGAAGCCGATTCCATGCGCTCTGCCTGCAGCTCCTGCCATAGACAGAGCAGGAGCTGCAGGCAAAGCGCAGGAAAGAAGTGACATGTCACTTCTTTTTACGCAGCGCTTCGGCAGTAGCCGAAGCGCTGCGCTCTAAAACGCCATGTGCGCCCGGCCCCTGCACAATCTCCATAGACTGTGCAGGGGACGCAGGACGCATGCAGTTACGCTGCGCTACAAAGCGCAGCGTAACTGCATGTATTTACGCAACGTGCGCACATAGCCTTATAATTACTTTTATCAAAGATCAAAGTAAGTGAAAAAATATATGAGTGAATAGAGTATTGTGCATACTAGCATGCAAATAGATTCAAACAAATGATAATAATAAACATTAGAATACATAAATATGTATGTGTGAAATGAAATAATGAAGAAAAGTGATGTAGTGAAATTGTGTATGTGAAAAAAAGGAATGTTAAGTGTGAGACAAAAAACATATATGCTGATGTATGCTAGTGAAAAAATCCCTCAAAGAAGGAAGCACCATGAAAATGGTCTCTCTCAGAGAGGGATGGTATGTGATGAAAAAATGAGTGAAAAAAACAAAATTAGATAAAAGTGGGTTAGGCAGAGAACCAAAAGGGAAATCTGAAAAAATGTGAAATATTGAGTGCGTGAGTGCAAAATATTTTTTATGTCATGTCCTATCTGCCAAAAGAGGAAAATGTATTAAATAACATATGAATATTAGTATGATTTTACTAAAAACACCCCACACAGGGGCTCTTTTTTTCTCATAATCCCAACAATCTTGAAGGAAGATCCTGAAGCTCCATGGAAAATAATATCAAAAATCCATCTTGGAATCCATTGACACCGAACAAAAGATCATAGCAAAACTATTAAGAAAGACAGAAAGATGTGTTAAAAACTAATTTTAATTGAGATTTTTTTAGAAACTAAAAAATCCCCAATAAACCAGCGCTGATAAGAGGTTTTTTGTTGTTAATATTTTATACTTTTTATTGCTATCCTTGTTTTTAGACACAGATTTATTCAAAACAATTCACACAATAGAAGAAAAGAAAAATACACCACATATGGTAGAAATAAAAATAAATTAAAAAATAATAAATATAAGTAATTAATGGTGCAGCAAACAGACACCAGGTGTCTGGTTGCAGTACCCCGGCCGGTAGTATAGCAATTATTAAACCTAGTATAGTGTATTAAGTGATGTTTCAAGGCATATGATATTTAATGCCAATTAAAAATATCACTGCAACCTGATTTTTCAGATACCTGGAGAATTTTTTTCTTCAATCCATAAGCACAAAGGTTTTTAATAGAGGCTGAATATATTATAAGCAGCAATTTCAGCGTTCCAAGTGCCTTTAAATGAAGTTGAAGAAACTGCACATCAAGATCGTAGTGAGGATGAGGTAGAGCCCCAGCTCATCAGGTGTTCTAATAGGAGTTTACCTGCAGTCAATTGAATCAGGCACGCAGCTTCTCCTGCTCCTTTAATTACCATCCTGTGAACTAGCACGGAAAAGTGCTGTGTGGCTCTGCTCCGTTTAAATTAGGAGTGCAAATAGGAGTCCCTATCACGGAAACTACTCTATATCTCCAGGAGGAGAAAGTTCCGTACAGTTACCCAGCTTATGGAGGTTGATGTCTGAACCTGACTGTAGGAGCGCAAATAGGAGACTCCTGCATGGAAATGACTTTATATCTCTAGGAGGAGAAAGTATCGTGCAGTCACCCAGCATGTGGAAGCTTGATGCCTGAACTTGACTGCAGGTAAACTCCTATTGGAACACTTGATGAGCTGGGGCTCTACCTCATCCTCACTACGATCTTGATGTGCAGTTTCTTCAACTTCATTTAAAGGCACTTGGAACGCTAAAATTGCTGCTTATAATATATTCAGCCTCTATTAAAAACCTTTGTGCTTATGGATTGAAGAAGAAAAAAATTCTCCAGGTATCTGAAAAATCAGGTTGCAGTGATATTTTCAATTGGCATTAAATATCATATGCCTTGAAACATCACTTAATACACTATACTAGGTTTAATAATTGCTATACTACCGGCCGGGGTACTGCAACCAGACACCTGGTGTCTGTTTGCTGCACTATTAATTACTTATATTTATTATTTTTTAATTTATTTTTATTTCTACCATATGTGGTGTATTTTTCTTTTCTTCTATTGTGTGAATTGTTTTGAATAAATCTGTGTCTAAAAACAAGGATAGCAATAAAAAGTATAAAATATTAACAACAAAAAAAACTCTTATCAGCGCTGGTTTATTGTGGATTTTTTAGTTTCTAAAAAAATCTCAATTAAAATTCATTTCTGATTCCAGCCAAATTAAAGGGGTTTTTGCCTATAAACCTAGCTGCAGATTTAATGGTTATTGGGGTCAAGCGCTAACAATTGTCTGTAGACAACTTGGTATAACCTTATGTGTTAAAAACTGGATAAAATCTTGGAAAAAACCTACAGAATAAAAAATGATTAAAAATATCCTACCGAATATGTATGTATGATCAGAAGAATGAAAGGAAAAGAAAATACAATAGGCTAAAAAATGTATAGAAATACATATATATATATATATATATATATATATATATATATATATATATGTATATATATACACATATAGACATATATATATATTATACAAAAACAAAAAAACCACCAAGAAACCAAAAGAGGACTTCACAAAAATGGTGTAAAGCTCAGATTTTCATTCAAACCTTTAGGATGCATGGTGTCCAAAGTCCATATCCAACGACCTTCGCATTGAGCCAACTTCTTGGCAACATTACCCCCACGAATGTTCATGTTGATGTGATCAATACCACGTACTTTAAGTAGTGTTGAGTCACATTGATGGAAACTCTTGAAGTGTTTAGGGATTGTTCATAATGATTCAATGTCCTCCTCCTTATCCGCCGCAATAATATCCCTGATATGTTCTCTTACTTGTACTTTTAAAGCACGAGTAGTCAGGCCCACATAGATTTTGCCACACGGACAAGTGGCATGATAAACTACTGCTGTTGTAGTACACGTAATGTGATGTGTAATAGTGTACATCACAGATCCACTTGAATTTGAGAAATGTGTGGCGCGCTCAATATTGGGGCACGCCACACACCTCCCACAAGGAGCACATCCCCACTTCAATCGTGTCTGTAAACCAAAAATCGGCTCCTTCTTAGGTTGGTAGTGACTAAAAACTAGCATGTCCTTCAAATTTTTGCTTCTTCTTGCCGTAACACTAACATTAGGTGGAAGATATTGTCTCAAGGACAAATCTGAACGTAGGATAGGCCAAAATTTTTCCATGCACGTTTTCATTTCATTCCATTGTGAATGGAAAGTTGTAATAAAACGAACCTGATCTTTTGTTCGTTTATCCAGCTTTGTATATAGCAATAGCTGTCTACTATTGCTACTTGCTTTCGAGCAGGCTGCATTTACGTTTTTCTTGCTATATCCTCGTTCGAGAAATCTTTTCTTCATTAGATTCGCTTGACTCCAATAATCCGAATCAGTAGAGCAAACTCTCCTCAGACGTAAAAATTGTCCAAAGGGAATGCCCTTAAACATCTGTGGAGGGTGTGACGAGGTTGCATGGAGTAAAGAATTTACTGCCGTCTCTTTCCTAAGCATGTCCTTTTGGATTTGGTTCTTCTGATCACGTTTTACCACAACATCCAAGAAATCAATTTCTTTTGTACTATACTTATAAGTGAAATGAAGATTGTATTGATTTACATTCAGAGCCTCAAAGAATGTTCCAAGTTCATCAATGCCTCCCCTCCAAATAATAAAGATGTCGTCAATGTACCGGGCCCAAAATATGACCCGGTCCATTGACACATCACCATCGGAGAGGAAAAGCTCCCTCTCCCACAGCCCCAGGAAAAGATTAGCATATGATGGGGCACAAGCCGCCCCCATCGCTGTTCCCTGGAGCTGTAGGTAGAAGGCATCATTAAATATGAAGAAATTGTGTGTTAATGTGAAGTTCAATAACTCCACAAGAAACTTTGTAAAATCAATCTCCATATTACTCATTTCTAAAAAGAAAGAGGTGGCTCTGATGCCATCCTGGTGACGGTATAGAGAGCCTCTACATCACACGTCACCAGGAGCATATCATCCTCAATACGAACTTCATCTAACTTCTTCAGAAGATCTGAAGTATCCTGGAGATAAGATGGCAAGCTTTCAACAGATTTTTTTAGATGGTAATCAATAAATTGGCACGCATTCTCCATGAGACCACCCACACCAGACACAATAGGCCTACCTGGGGGATTTTCTCGGTTCTTATGTATTTTAGGTAACAAATACATGGTAGGTACCGTCGGATTAGAAACGTTCAAGGCTTTAGACAATTTCTTTGTAATCTGTCCAGATGACACCGCTTTGTCCAGAATATCAGTCAGTTTAGCCCTATAGGAGTTGAAAGGATTAAAACTCAGTTTTTTATAACAACGTACATCTCTTAATTGTCTATAGCAGCGATGGCGAACCTGTGGCACTCCAGCTGTTGCAAAACTACAATTCCCATCATGCCTCGCCATTCAAAGCAAAAGCTTTGGCTGTGAAGACATGATGGGAATTGTAGTTTTGCAACAGCTGGAGTGCCACAGGTTCGCCATCACTGGTCTATAGGCTTCAGCCTCATACATTTTTTGTGGCTAAAGGACAATATTACCTCCTTTATCTAAAAGCTTAAACAGAATTCCCTGAACTTGTTTTAATCGACGAAGGCTATCGCTGAAACGTGCGTCGGATGGGACTAGGCGCCATTCCAGCTCTTAAATAGGTGTCATTACTTGTGTTACCCATGATGTCTTTGCCTCATTTATGCATTTTATGCTATTGATTTATATTATATGCACGGTGCTTTATTCTGATATAATCTTCTGTGATTCATGAGGCCTGACACATGACTTTTCTTATAACTGAACACATGCACTCCTTTTTCGCTGGTTTGGTATGCCATCTAGTGCACCTTTCCTGTTATTACATCCATTTTTTCTTCCTTTTTTAATATGTATTATTTTCAATAAAGATATATTTTGTATATACTTTCCTGTTTCCTGATCCTTTGTGTGTTTTGGTTTAGACCCATAGACATAGACGGCTCTTTTGTACCGCCCCGCGGGCTCGGCTGTGACCGCCGAGCCGCTCGGATCCGTGCTTGTACTGTGGGTGGTGGCTCGAGCCTCTCACGGACCCGGAGGTCACGTCGCTCTGCAAGGGAGATGGCGATACACGCGGGGATTTGAGTGAGGAGTCCCACGGCCGGGGCCGCGGTGGTTTGGTTTGGGATGATAGTTTGTGACGCCACCCACGGGTTGTGGTGATTGTAAACACCACCGCTGCGGTGAAGGTATGGGGGCTCCCGGGAGCGATGTAATGGCACAGCTAGGTGTTGACCCCTCCGTGGGTAAAGGGTGTTGGTCCCGGGGCCCGGTAGGCGAGGGCCGGGGTGCAGGGTGAAGTGTTGCGGTGCAGTGCGGTGCGGTGCCTGATGGCACTGGTGTACTCACTCTGACACAAGACACTGGAGTCTCTGGTAAACCAAATGGAGTGATGAACGGGGCGCGCAGCCGGCTGCAGCTTCTCCCAGAAGAGGTTGGTGGTTTCCGCCTTTTTCCTGCACCTCTGTGTGTAAATGTTTGACTCCTATGCCTAGACACCGGTAGTCCGCTCCCCGACTTGTATATGCCGTAGGAACCCGTTTGCCCGCAGACGCTGGCCCTTTGGGTCTCTATGCCTTGGCGGTGGCTTTACCCTGTATGGTTGGGCTGTTGTCTTCTAAAGGGACTTGTGTGGGATAGGTCCTTAAGTCCAGTCCGCAATCAGTTGATTTGACTTGGCCCTGTCGGTTCAGGGCTTTGTACTGTGTCTGAGTACCCTGCCTGGTGCTCCGGTATCCAGTTGGCTCCCCGGTTTGGTTCCGGCGAGCAACTACCCTGTCCCGGTCCCTTACGGTTCCACCGGTCGTCTTCCAGGTCTCCTGCAGGTGGCCACCACCGTCTGCCTCCTTGCCAATGGTGACTGAGCCCCGACCCAGCCACCTGGTAGTCTCTTGGCAGCCTGGACACAGGACTGCCCGTGAACTTGTCTGCTCTACCTCCGTCCTTGAACTCGACTCCTCTAGAACCTGAACTTGACTAGACTAACTGTTTTCCCGCCTCCAGGCCTGTGAACTCCTCGATGGGCTCAGCTAACTGCCTGGCTCCGCCCCCCTGGTGTGGACACCAAACCTGGAGGGTGGTGACAAGGTTTTTAGTTTGACTGGTGTTACCTAATCGGGAGGGGGTGTGGTGTTGTGTGTGACTACCTGGGACGACCTGACTAGTCCAGGACGTCACACTTCCACGGACCCATAAAAACAGACGGCTCTGCCACAGACCCAAAGAAACAGACGGTTCTGCCATAGAACCATAGATACAGACGGCTCTGCCACAGACCCATAGACACAGACTGCTCTGCCACATGCCCATAGACACAGACTGCTCTACCACATGCTGATAGACACAGACTGCTCTGCCACATGCTCATAGACACAGACGGCTCTGCCACAGACCCATAGACATAGACGGCTCTTCCACAAACCCATAAAAAAGACGGCTCAGCCACAGACCCAAAGACACACACTTCTCTGCTACAGGCCCATAGACACAGACGGCTCTGCCACAGACCCATAGATACAGACGGCTCTGCCACAGACCAATAGACAGAGACGGCTCTGCCACAGACACACACTGCTCTGCTACAGACCCATAGACACAGAAGGCTCTGCTACAGACCCAAAGACACACACTGCTCTGCTACAGGCCCATAGACACAGACGGCTCTGCCACAGACCCATAGATACAGACGGCTCTGCCACAGACCAATAGACAGAGACGGCTCTGCCACAGACACACACTGCTCTGCTACAGACCCATAGACACACACTGCTCTGCTACAGGCCCATAGACACAGACGGCTCTGCCACCGGCCGATAGACACAGACGGCTCTGCTACAGACCTATAGATACAGACGGCTCTGCCACAGACCCATAGATATGTGGCGCCCCTGACCTGGTCAGGCACCACTGAGTACTGCACCCATGCTGGGGGCAGTACAATACAGGTAATCCAGAAGGCTGACCGAGGTGTGACTACACAGGCGCATAGTAATCATGTCTCACACATCTACCTTTGGGAGGACCCCTGGGGAATCCAGGAGGGGGCGTGGCCTCCATGTCCACTCAAGGGGTGTGGTAGAGAGCCTGGTTGCTAGGTTACGTAGGAAAGAACAGGAGAGGAGGAAGTAGTGAGCCAGTTAGGGAGTGCAGCTCAGGGAGAGCAGACACATGCAGCAGACCCTGGAGTCTGTCACAATCTGACAACGTACGCGCAGTGACTACCGACGGGGGAGATCAGTCACCTAGTAGTGCCACCCGAAATCCACCCAAGGCTAGAGAGAGCAAAGAGGTGGCAGAGTAAGGGGACTGCCAGGGAGGTACCAGGCCCGCAAGGGTAACAGGTCCCAGTGCAGAGATTCATCCAATTTTCTCCTGCCAAACCTGCCGGTGGGGGCACTTCAGACCCACACCATACCACCAGAGAGTCCGCAGCCACGTAGCAAAGAGAGGGCCCATAGTTCACAGGAGGCAAGCAGCCGGAATGACCTGGCCCAGGCTACAAGCAAACGGGCCAAAACGAGGGGAGAACAGGCAGCAGCAACTTCCCTGGGTGACCCCCGTAGAGACTTCAAGTCGGGGTCACCACAAAAACACACAGGGCTAGGAAGGCAAGTTGGTAGTCACCCTCATCAGCCAGCCGGAAGGATACCTGTTTTCAGCCTGGTTCATCCCAGCTATGCTCGGGTTACTCACCCTGCCATCAACTGTGAGTAAAAACCCTGAAAGACTGCCTGGACTGTGTTTGAGTCATTCTGCGCCTTGTGGTTCCACACACTTACACAGGGCCCTGGGACTTGCCTCACTCTCGGGAGGCCACTACAACTGACTGCACCCACCATCAGCCCCAGGCACCCCTTAATCTGGAGTGGCGGTCACCCCGACCGCAATACCGAGAGTGGCGTCACGAAAATCCTAAAGAGAAGGTTCCCTACCTGTGACCAGACTGTTACTCCACGTGGAGTCCCTGAAGGTAATGCACCGACACAACACCTGTGGGGCTTCACAGATACAGACGGCTCTGCCACAGACCCATAGGCAGAGACGGCTCTGCCACAAACACACACTGCTCTGCTACAGAGCCATAGACACAGACGGCTCTGCCACAGACCCATAGACACAGACTGCTCTGCTACATGCCCATAGACGCAAACTGCTCTGCCACAGGCTCATAGACAAAAAACGGCTCTTCCACAGACCCATAAAAACAGACGGCTCTTCCACAGACCCAAAGACTCGCACTGCTCTGCTACAGGCCCATAGACACAGATGGCTCTACCACAGGCCCATAGATAGAGACGGCTCTGCCACAGACCCATAGATACAGACAGCTCTGCCACAGACCCATAGACAGAGACGGCTCTGCCAGAGACACACACTGCTCTGCTACAGACCCATAGACACAGACGGCTCTGCCCAGACCCAAAGACAGATCAAAAAAATTGGTCTGCACTCTGACAAGTGGGTGGTGGTGCAAGTGAAAAATGGGTCCAATCCAAGATAATAAATAAATTCACTGCACTCATAGATTGTGATGTAAAAAGTTTTCCAAATTTATTGAGGCGACTGTGAAGTCATTCCGACGTTTCGACCCCACCTAGTCAAGAGTCGCTAGGTGACAGGACCATACAATAAATCAAAATGACAAGAATATATATATATATATATATATACATATAACATATACGATAATTTTACAAGGTATTTACAAAATATATACATATATACATAGAAGGGAGAAATATACCACAGGTAATTATTGGAAGAGTATATTAATACCCAATAGTCAATTTCGATCAATAAGCTATAAATACGTAATATTGACTGATCTGCAGGGTTAGATATGTATAGATATTAAAGAATGATCTCAACATGAGCATTGGCAAGACAGATCAAGCAAAATTAGGGATTAATATGGAAAAAAATCAGTAATCAATAAACAATAATCAATAATAGTAAGGTACACCGGCTGAGTTACCTTCAAGATGGGTGCCTGGGATATGAAAATTTGAGTGGGTTAATAGCGTTTGGTAGAGAATACCTGATGATATAGAGAATAATTGAAATAAAACAAGAGCTGTACATGAAATCAATAAGTAAATAGAAAGAGGTTAAACTTAAGTAATTACCTTGAGGATAAAGGTCCTGAGTTTAGCCCACAGACCCAAAGACACACACTGCTCTGCTACAGGCCCATGGACACAGACGGCTCTGCCACAGACCTATAGATACAGACGGCTCTGCCACAGACACACACTGCTCTGCTACAGACCCATAAACACAGACGGCTGTGCCACGGACCCAAAGACACACACTGCTCTGCTACAGGCCCATAGACACAGACGGCTGTTCCACAGACCCATAGATACAGATGGCTCTGCCACAGACCCATAGATACAGACGGCTCTGCCACAGACCCATAGACAGAGACGGCTCTGCCACAGACACACACTGCTCTGCTACAGACCCATAGACACAGACAGCTCTGCCACAGACCCATAGACAGAGACGGCTCTGCCACAGACACACACTGCTCTGCTACAGACCCATAAACACAGACGGCTGTGCCACGGACCCAAAGACACACACTGCTCTGCTACAGGCCCATAGACACAGACGGCTGTTCCACAGACCCATAGATACAGATGGCTCTGCCACAGACCCATAGATACAGACGGCTCTGCCACAGACCCATAGACAGAGACGGCTCTGCCACAGACACACACTGCTCTGCTACAGACCCATAGACACAGACGGCTCTGCCACAGACCCATAGACAGAGACGGCTCTGCCACAGACACACACTGCTCTGCTACAGACCCATAGACACAGACGGCTCTGCCACAGACACACACTGCTCTGCTACCGACCCAAAGACACACACTGCTCTGCTACAGGCCCATAGACACACTGCTCTGCCGCCGGCCCATAGACGCAGACGGCTCTGCTACAGACCCATAGATACAGACGGCTCTACCACAGACCCATAGATACAGATGGCTCTGCCACAGACCCATAGACAGAGACGGCTCTGCCACAGACACATAGACACAAATGGCTCTGTCAAATACCCATAGACACAAACTGCTCTTCTACAGGCCCATAGACACACTGCTCTGCCACAGACCCATAGACACATACGGCTCTGCCACAGACCCAAAGACAGAGATGGCTCTGCCACGGACACACACGGTTCTGTCACAGGCCCATAGACACAGACTGCTCTGCCACATGCCCATAGACCCAGACGGCTCTGCCACAGGCCCATTGTCGCAGGCGGGGAGGACGCCGTCGCTGCTGCGCTCTCGCTAACGCTTGGGTCCGGCGCTGCTGCTGCTGCTCGGTGGCTCGAGCGGTGGGCCGGATCCGGGGACTCGAGCGGCTCTCCTCGCCCGTGAGTGAAAGGGGTGGTTGGTTTGGGGGATTTAGTCCGTGACGTCACCCACAGGTCATGGAGAAGATAGGCACCACCGCTGCTGATGACGGGGACCCCGGGAGCGATGGTAAGGAGCAGCTGGGATGTTGTTTTCCCCCTGGGTAGGGGTCAGTGGTCCCGGGGCCCGGTGATGTTGTGGGTAGGAGCCAGGGTCGGTGAGGTGCAGGGTTGCAGGGACAGCGCGGCGCGGTGCCGGATGGCACGGGTGTACTCACTCAGCAAGAAAGGTACAAAGTCCTCGGTAAACCAAACGGCTGGATGGACGGGTCCCGCAGCCGGCTGCAGTGCTTCTTCCCGGACAGGTGATGGCGGCTGTCTTTCCCTGCACCTTAATACCTTAATGTTCTCTTTCTGACTACTATGGATTCCCAACGGTAGACCGCTCCCCGGTGTATGGGTACCGGAGGAGCCTGTTTGCCCGCAGACTCTGGCCCTTGGGTCTCTAGCCTTAGGCGGTAGCTGTATACCCTTACGGTGTGGGCTGTTGCCTTCAATCGGGACTTTTGCTGTTGTGAAACCCCTGGGGTTCCAGTCACATTCGGATCTGACTATTGTCGGCGGCTCCAAGCCTGGTCAGGGTCCGATGGCCCTGACTGTGTGTGCTGGCTTCACTTCGATCCCCGGTCGGTACCGGCGGGCCGTCGCCCGTCCCCGGTCCTACGTTTCCGCGTTGCTCCACCACTCCTGCAGACGGCCACCACCGTCTACCAACCTTGCTGTCAGTGCCTGGGTCACAAACCCAGACACCCAAGTGTTTGTTCCTCTCACTTCAAACTCCCACACTCAACTGTCACTTTTCCCGCCTCCAGGCCTGTGAACTCTTCGGTGGGTGGGGCCAACTGCTTGGCTCCGCCCCACCTGGTGTGGACATCAGACACTGGAGGGAGGCAACAAGGATTTTTGTTTGGCTGTTGTCCCTGTCTAGTGGGGGTGGGGGGTGTTTGTATGTTATCTGTGACGACCTGGCTAGGCCCGGGCGCCACACCATAGACACAGAGGGCTTTCACACTGCTCTGCTACAGACCCATAAACACAGTAAAATATATAGCACAGACAAAGAGGGGAAAATACCATATTGTAGTTTCATCCTAGTGGATTAAATCATAAACCCCAATAAACGGATGTCATAGAATATACTCCAAAATTCAACTCTGAAACTCGTGTAAAACACGTATAGGAGACTGATACAAGTTGTAAAATATTAAATTTTATTAATTATTAGCCAAAAGGGATAAAAAATTCATTTTTCATAAATGTAAATATGAGGTAGGTAGATTCTATACTCACCCACCCATCAATAAACCACCCAGCTCAGCCCATCATAATCTCAAGAGGATATATAAACAGCCAGTGCAATACAATGTAGGAACACCATGTGATCAAATAGTCACATCAAAGCAACAGTTTTTGGACTTACCCATGGTGTAAGAATGGAGACCCTGACAGTGGCGGTTCAGAGGTGGGTAGGTGAATATCTTTCAACCCGGACGCGCGTGTCGCCAAAGCTTCATCAGTGAGGTGCAGGTGAATGGATAATCTCACACCCCGCTCCTCATTTATAGCAGTAAGTAACCTGATTACTAGTGCCATTTTCCATGTGTGTGTAGCGCCGACGTAGCGGCGCATGCGCGCTGGACGGGGCACTCGGAAGTGGCGTCGCCACACGGCGGCCCTCATCCCCGAAGCGCACGTCAGAGGGAATTCCCTCAGTGACGTCACCAGACATGCGCATCGGGAATATTGAGGCCGCCGCGCGACGACATCCAAAGGCCGCGCCCCGCGCGCACGCGCAGTGGCAGCACCCACACACAGGGAATGTTATTGTGGTGACCGGTGTGCGATGCACATGAAGAATCTGACCCATCAAAAAATGACAAGAGGGAGGTAACGAAAAAAAGGGTGAAAAGACAAGAAAGAAGAGAAAAGAGACAAGGGAACATAAGCCATCAAGGTGCTTTGTTAAATAAAGCATGCACCTGATAAAACATAGCTGTAGCGAGTTCCCATCATATTATATATGCCCAAGTCTACCCCTAATATATGGATAAGTCACCACCCACATATAAATATCACACACTGTTGGCCCACAGATACACATATTTACATGGAGGCAAGCACATAATCTGTCGCGCTTGGCCCACCCCCCTGGTGTGAACATCAGCCCCTGGAGGAAGGCAACAAGGGTTTGTGTCTGACTTCGGTGTGCCTGACCGGGAGTGTGGGGTGTGTGGGTGTTGTGCTCTGTGGCCCCTGGCTTGTCCAGGGCGCCACATTACCCCTTAGTAAAATGCAGACCGTCCGCGGGCTGCCCGTCCATCACCAGTTTTATTTTCACAAACTGAAAAAGATAAACGGTAAAACAGGGATTACAATTAAAATAACATCTTCCCATATCGGGAGGTACTCTTACTTAAAATGTTGCAAAACGGTTACGGCTTCCGCTCTCTCCCACCCAAGTAACCTGGCCCTGATGCTGCCCCTAAGCAAATAGGCAGCACCCCTTGACCCCAGTCCAGCACAAGTTACCCGAGCGGGTTCTGTCCTTTTCAGGGGACCCACGTCCATGGGGAACCCCTGAAACCCCCAGAGGATTGCCACCGGTTCCGGTGGTGGCTGGGCCCCAGCCTGCTCCACTGCGGGCCCTTCCTCCAATCTGCCTCTCCGGAGGCGGTAACGGTGAAAGCCTTAAAATAACATTTTTATTTACAAGCCACAAGTTCGTGGTTGCCTTGCTAGTTCTCAGGCTTGTCCATAAGGAGTCCCTTATGCAACACTTGTAAACAGTCCCCACGGGGACAACGGTGCCGGCAACGACCGGTCTCAATCACAGTTTGTCAATCAGGTAAATCTTCGGTTAATCATTTACTTATCATTCTTTTAAACGGTTCTTTCAACACACACACAGACACAATTTTTCCCCCTTTACAGAACAGTTTCCCTGTACCTAAGTGGGGGTCTACCTAGGTTGGGCCGAGTGGACCCTCGGGGTCCAGTGTCAGTGGGGACAGGCAGTGGGGCAGAGGGAACAATCAGTTCCTCTTCACTGCTATCGTGTGGGACAGGCGGAGGCATAGGGGAGCTGGGTACAGGTTCATCCCTGGGCACTGGCTCATGGTCGACCACTTCCATCACTTCTTCATCCACAGGTTGTGGGAACAGTATCACTGGAAGGATCACCGCACCATTCTGTGTAGGCCAGTCTGCTGGAAAGTCACCCATCACAGTGTGGATTACCTCTTTTGCCTTCTCCGCCGGTCTAGGAACCTGAGCTTCAGCCGCTGCCGTCAATGCTGGTGGGCACCTCTTCAGATGGTCCCGGGAAACCGTGGCCAAAGTGCCCCCTTGGTCACGACTGATCTGGTAGGCCTTCCCATCTTCCCATCCTGTGGGCTGTATGGCATATATGGTTTGTTCCCATTGATCATCCAGCTTGTGGGTCCTCCTTTTTCGCTTCAGCACTACATCTCCAGGCTGGAAAGGACCAGCAGACGCCTTCTGGTTGAAGTGCTGCTCCTGTTGTTCCCGACTCCGACTCAAATTCTTCTCGACATACTCCTGAATTTGTCGGTACTGCACCCTCCGCCGAGTGTCCCATTCAGCTGTCGAAGGGAGTGCTTCTGGGGCTTTCAATCCCATGTCCAGATCCACCGGTAGCCGGCCGGGGCGAGCCCTCATCAGGTATGCTGGGGTGCAATTCGTTGAGCTGGAAGGGATATTGTTGTACATGTCGACCAAGTCAGGTAGCTTCTCCGGCCACAGGTTCCGCTCTTCTAGCGGCAACGTCTTGAGGAGGCCCAGGACCAGGTGGTTCATCTTTTCACACATGCTGTTGGTTTGGGCATGGTAAGGCGTGGTCCGGATTTTCTTGCAGCCGTACAACTGGCAAAATTCATGGAATACCTCCGCTTCAAAGGCCGGGCCTTGGTCAGTAAGCACCTTCTCAGGGTATCCATGTGGCCTACAAAAATAAGCCTGGAACGCTCTAGCGGCGGTACGGCCAGTTAGGTCCTTGACTGGGGCAACCACCATGAACCTTGAATAGTAGTCGACAATGGTTAGAGCATAGGTGTACCCACTTCGGCTGGGGGTGAGCTTTACATGGTCCAGGGCGGTTGATGTGTAACGATCGGGTGTAGGGGCGCCTTCTGGCTGGCCTCGTCCTTCCTTCTCAGCGTGCAAGGGCCACACTCTCGGCACCAGGCCTCTACAGATTCCCGCATTCCACTCCAATAGAACCGCTCTCTCAACAGCATTTCTAGTTTCTTCCATCCGAAGTGTCCAGCAACATCATGGTACGCTTGCAGGACGGTGGGCACGTTAGCTTGGGGAATCACCAACTGGCGGATTTTCTCATGGGTCTTCGGGTTAATCAGCTCACGGTACAACTTCCCCTGGTGTAGAGACAGCCGGGTCCGTTCTCACCACAGGCGTTGGGCTTCAGCTGGGGCGGCAGGGTCTATTCCCGCAGTGCCTTGTTCCACCAAGATCTTGACTAAGCGGACAGCGGGTGCCTGGTCCTGAGCTTCTTGCCACTCCTGGCTGGGCAGCGGGTCCAGGTTTACCCGTTGTTGATAGACATGCACCTTCTCAGTCGGTGGCTAATGAAATGCGGGCAGCTCAATCTCTTCGAGGTCGTCATCCTCAGGCCCTTCGTCCAACAAGTGGGGCATCCGAGAGAGTGCATCGGCATTAACGTTGGCACGGCCGGCCCTGTACTTGATGGTGAAATCATAGTTGGCTAGCCTAGCCACCCACCGCTGTTCCAACGCGCCCAGCTTGGCGGTGTCCAGGTGAGTCAGCGGGTTATTATCCGTGAAAGCGGTGAACTTAGCCACTGCCAGGTAATGGCGGAACCGCTCAGTGATAGCCCACACCAGTGCCAGGAGTTCAAGCTTGAAAGAGCTGTAGTTCTCGGGGTTCCTCTCAGTCGGTCGAAGCCTTCGGCTAGCATAAGCAATCACTTTTTCTTTTCCGTCTTGGACCTGGGATAGGACTGCCTCTAAGCCTACATTGCTGGCATCGGTGTAAAGGATGAAGGAGTGGTTGTAATCAGGGTATGCTAGGATTTCTTCTCCGGTCAGGGCCGCTCTCAGCTGACGGAAGGATTCCTTATGCCTTTCTTCCCACACCAATGGGGCTCCTAGGGGTCTACCACCTTTGGTCTGTCCCACGAGGAGGTCTTGCATGGGGGCAGCCATCTTCGTGTACCCCTTGATGAAGCGACGGTAATACCCCACCAGGCCCAGGAACTGCCTCACCTCCTTCACCGTGGTCGGCCTCGGCCAGTCCTGAATGGCGGTGATTTTATCAGGGTCACACCCTCTGCACCGACCACATGCCCTAGGTACTGCACTTTGGGTTTCAGCAGATGACACTTTGAGGGCTTCAACTTCATCCCATATTTGGCAAGGGACGCGAACACCTCGGCTAGGTGCTCCAGGTGGGCTTCATATGTCTGGGAGTACACAATCACATCATCCAGGTACAGCAGGATGGTCTCAAAGTTTAGATGCCCCAGACAGCATTCCATCAGCCGTTGGAAGGTTCCAGGGGCATTGCACAGCCCGAACGGCATGCTATTAAACTCGCAGAGTCCCATAGGGGTAGCAAATGCAGTCTTCTCTCGGTCTTCTGGTGCCACAGCTACCTGCCAGAACCCACTAGTGAGGTCAAGGTTAATTTTCCGGTAATCCACACACATCCGCATGGTGCCATCCTTTTTCTTAACCAGTACCAACGGGGCGGCCCAGGGACTACAGCTGTCCCTAATAACCCCTGCCTCCTTCATGTTCCTCAACATGTCCTTGGCACATTGGTAGTGTGCAGGGGGAATAGGCCTGTACCTCTCTTTGATAAGGGGGTGCTCACCGGTGTAGTATATGGTGTTGGACCCCTTTAATCTGCCCAAAGTCTAGAGGATGTTTGCTAAAAACTCGCTCATACTCCCGTACCACCCGGTATACCCCTTCTTTGTGATGTGTAGGGGTATCGTCAGTGCCTACGTGTAGCTCTCGGCACCACTTGTCTAACTCCCCCTGGGCTGGGTGAGTGCTGGCAGTAGGCGGTGAGGTTGGGGGAACGGCCTCGTGGATGGTGTGGGGATCCAGAGTGAGCAACTTGGCAAGGGTAGCGTACCGGGGAAGCCTGACTTCTTCCTCCCCGCAGTTCAGCACCTTCACGGGCACTCTCCCCTTCTTTACATCTACCACCCCTCGGGCGGCCATTACTGTGGGCCAGTGTTCAGAGGGCATGGGCTCTATCATGGCGGGGTAGTCACGCCCCTGGGGCCCTACCGCTGCCCTACACCAAATCATCATCTCGCTCCTGGGAGGTACAATCAAAGGGGCAACATCCATCACTCTCACCCCACCAATCTCTCCTCCTGTCGAGTTCACATGTTGGCGGTACATCAGGGCTCGGATCTCACGCTGCACAGCTCTCTGTCGGCTCCCCGCCGCCGTGGCGGCCAGCTGCTGCAGTAGGGTGAGCACATCACTCATACAGTGCTCCATTACGTTAGTCCCTAGCACTACCTTCGGGTTATGATCACTGGGTTCATTCATTATCACAATCATACCCTGGTGTTGCAGTTCAGCTCACCCCACAGTCATGGCCACTTGTTTGTATCCCACTTGGGTCAATGGGAGTCCATCAGCAGCAATCAGTGTCATACTGGCGTCTGGGGGAGCCAGTTCGTCTTTTCCCCAATACCGTTGATACAGTGTGTATGGTATGGTGGTTACCTGTGATCCAGTGTCCATGAGAGCCATCACCAGTATGCCGTCCACAGCCACGGGGATGATGGGCCGGGCCCCGATGTACCGGTCCCGCCAGTCTGTGGGGCCATGGGGTTCTACTCCTGAGGAATGGCCCGTGGCCCCAGGGGTTGCTCCTTTAACGGTCACCGTCGGGAGTAGTGGCCGGGTTTGTTGCACCTGTAACAGATTGGGGGTCCATTCCGTGAGTCATTGGTCCTCCTCCGCTGCATCCAGGGGACGTCCTCAGGGCTGTCGGCGAGCTGCATCTTCACCGGGGCCTGGGATCTGGTCGGAGGCTGGAGTGCGGCGAGGATCTTAGCGAGGTCCACATCCATGCGGCGAACTTTAGCAGCGAGCTCTTCCATCGTTCCGCTTGGGGCTGCAGGCACTGGAGGTGCTGATGGGGTAGGGGCCACCACAACAGGAGCAGTCTCAACCGGCCACGGTGCTGGCTCAGGAGCTTCAAATGTGGGGGGTTGCAGAGCTTTGATGGCCCGTTCCTTTAATACGGCAAAGTCCACATCAGGGTGTTCTAGGGCCCACAGCCGAAGCTGTTTGCGGTCCTCTGAGGACCTCATCCCCTGCACAAACTACTCACTTAGCATTTTGTTACTGTCCACATTGTTGATAGTGTCCACCCGCTTCAGTGTGCGGAGTGCGGTTTGCAGGCGCAAGGCATAGTCCCGAATGCTATCTGCGGGCCGTTGTCGGCATTGATAGAACTGCATCCGCAACTCTGCCTCAGTACGGATCTCAAAGGCAGTCTGCAGCTTTTCAAACATGGTGGCTACAGAGGACCGGTCCCCCTCGGCCCAGGTCTCCGCCTCTTGCTCAGCCGCGCTGGTTAGCTGCCCCAGCACTAGCGCTGCACGTTGCTTATCAGTCAGGGGGTACAGTTCTAGTAACGGACTAAGTTTTTTCCGGAAAACCTGCAAGGCATCAGGTTTCCCATCGTACTGCGGTAGCCAGGCAGCTCCGGGCACATAGGGCAAAGAGAACGGCATCACCTGAACGAGAGCTGGGGCCGCGGCGCCCCCCGCCAACGCGGCCGGGACCTGGGCAGGCCCATTCCCATCTACGGGTGCTCCCACGACTGCGTCCGCCGCTCCTCCAGCGGCTCCGTCGGGCGCAGACATCTTGTTTCCGTCCCCCTTAGTCTCTTTTTGGCTCCACCTCTACAGGGGCGGGGTTTTGGCCCTCGCGCCTCCACTACTCGAGGAGACGCTTGAGCGGGAATTCTTCGCGCCCAAGATGGCGGCTTCACAAATTTTTCGGCCGGACACCTTCAGCGGTTACACAAGGTGCACTTCCACCAGTTGGTAGAACGGTAGGATCCTGTTCGTGACGCCAAGTTGTCGCGGGCGGAGGAAGGGGCGCTACGCTCTCCCACTGCTCGGGTCCGGCTGCTGCTGCTCGGTGGTGGCTCAAGCAGTGGGCCAGATCCCGGGGACTCGAGCGGCGTTCCTCGCCCGTGAGTGAAAAGGGGATTTGATTGGATGGTGGGGATTTGGTGATTGTCCGTGACGCCACCTACGGTTGTGGTGAAGTTGGTGACACCACCGCTGCTCTGGACGGGAATCCCGGGAGCGGTGACAGGGAGCAGCTTTGATATTAGTTCTTCCCTCTGTGGGTAGGGGGTTGGTTGTCCCGGGGCCCGGTGATGGGGTAGGGATGGATGGCAGGCGGGTTACAGGGCCTGGTGAGGTGCAGGGTCGCGGGGGCAGCGCTGTGCCGCACGGCACGGTGGTACTCACTCAGCCAATGATGAGGACACAGTTCTCGGTAAAACACACAGCTGGATGGACGGGTCCCACAGACGGCTGCGGTGTTGTTTCTGCCGGCAGGTTGATGGTGACTGCCTTTCCCTGCACCTATGTACTGTAAACGGTTCCAATGGGTTCCCACCGGTAACCCGCTCCCCGGCCTGGATGTGGGCCGGAGGAGCCCCTTTTGCCCGCAGGCTCTGGCCCTGGGAACGGTAGCCTTGGCGGTGGCTGTGTTTCCCTCTCACGGTTGGACTGTTGCCTTCTGTCGGGACTTGGCTGCTGGGAAACCCAGGAGGTTCCCTTCGCTGACGGATTTGGCAAATTCACGGCGACTCCTAGCCTTGCCGGGGTCCGTAAGCCCCTGCCAGATGGTGCTGACTTCTCTTTGTGTACCGGTCCGGTACCGCCGGGCCACCGCCCGTCCACGGTCCTTACGGTAGACTCCGATAGGCCACTCCTGTGGACGGTCACCACCGTCTGCCAACCTTGCTTATCCGTCCGGGCCACACACCCGGACCAACTTAAGGCTGCTTAACTGCCACTTTACTCCCTCTCACTTTCACTTCCCTCACTGAACTCTATCTGCTCACTTTTCCCGCCTCCAGGACTGTGTACTCCTCGGTGGGCGGGACCAACCGCCTGGCCCACCCCCCTGGTGTGAACATCAGCCCCTGGAGGAAGGCAACAAGGGTTTGTGTCTGACTTTGGTGTGCCTGACCGGGAGTGTGGGGTGTGTGGGTGTTGTTCTCTGTGGCCCCTGGCTTGTCCAGGGCGCCACAAATCAAACACCATTAGCAAGCCACTTTGGTATATCCAATTCAATAGATCCAGAGTCCATGCAATATGTCTGTTGCTGCATTCAGTCTCATCAGGGCTCCCTGCATGATAAAGTAGTAGTTCATGATTCAATCTAGATGGTCGGTCTATCTTCTTGTCAATCGGTCACTCCTATATATTCCTCACCAGCAATCCAAGGTAACAATGAGGAGGGTGTACATAGAATTTACTGTTAAAATAATACATAGAGACAACACAATTAAAAAGAGTCCTGGAGCAACACTGCATAGAATACTTCCATTAGTCAAGATCTTAATCCCATATATCCCAATCAAATACGTCACCAAAGATTTTATTCTCAAAACCACCTCCATGTTCCTAAATCATGAACATTTCCACATGGATTTAGCATGTGGAATAGGCATTAAGAGGGGCGAACCCAGGGCTGGGGGCTCACAAAAAGGAGGAAAAGCTTAATTTCTCGTTTAGCCCCATAGGGGCCATAGTGCCCAGAGTGACAATCCAACGGCACTCCATTTGGGCCAACCGCCTTTTTAGATCACCCCCCTAATGCCACAGTGTAGAATATCAATCCCTCTGACCTTTAGTCCTGTGGGATTGCAGCTATGGTGAACATGGAAGTGTCGTGGGAGGGTTCTGAGGAGTGACAAATCCAAACATTGTTTTGAGTTGAGAATGTCACGGACATCCTCTCTTATTCTTGTCCAAAGCTGCCGTGATGTGAGTCCAACATACATCTTTTAGCACGGGCAGGTTGCCAAATAAATGACGTATGTGCTATTGCAGGAGATACGTTTTAGAGTCTTAAATGTTTTTTTTACCGTCGGCAGAGCTAAAATCGGAGCCCCTAAGGATGTTTCTTTCCCTGCAGGCCAGGCAATCCCCGCATGGAAAGCAGCCACCCTCCCTCCCCGATATTCCCCCAGAGATACCGAAAGGATTACTTGGTTTGGCCACATAGTGGCTATCCACCAACATGTCCTTGAGGTTTCTTCCTCTCCGAGATGTCATAAGGGGCGACTTTAGGATAAAACCCGCCAGACACGGGTCCGTTTGTAAGACCGATCAGTGTCTGGACAGGGAGTCCTTCATCTCACCCCATCTGCAGTTAAAAGTCGAGATAAACCTTAATACATTCTCAGTAGTCTCCGGGGGAGTCGGTTTGAAAAGGAGCTGCTCTCTTCGTGTATGCCTAGCCCGCAAGTAGCTTTTTTTGATGTTCCGTCTACTATACCCCCTTTGTAAAAAACGCTCCCAAAGGTCCTCAGCCTGTGTCTCAAATCTTTGGTCCGTGGAACATACTCTCCTGACCCTCAGGAATTGTCCCATCGAGTGTGGGCTGATGATGCGTGCAGAAGGGAATTCACAGAAGTATCCTTTCTGTGAATATCCGTCTGCAACACACCATCATTATCCACTTCAAACAATATATCCAAGAATTCCATCCGCCTCTGATGCGCACAATGTGTCAGTCTGATGTTTAGATCATTAACGTTAATAGCTCTCATAAAATCCTCCAACTCTGACCTGGCACCTTGCCACAGGAACAGCACGTCGTCAATATACCTCAACCAGAGAACAACATGTTTAGAAAACATGCTGTTCTCATGGAAGAGTTTTTGCTCCCACATGCCTAAAAATAAATTTGCATAGGATGGTGCGCATGCTGCCCCCATGGCGGTACCACGTCGTTGGAGGTAATATCTGTCTTTAAAGACAAACACATTGTACATCAGGGCGAATTCAAGGAGATCTATAATCAATCCATGAACAGCGCTGCCCCACCCACTACCCTCCAGGAACAGTTGAGCAGCCTCCAGTCCATCCTTGTGCGAAATGCACGTATAGAGGGACTCCACATCAGCCGTTAAAATCCACATATCCTGGTCGATGTGAAGTCCCTCCATTTTTGTTAATACGTCAGAGGTATCTCTGACGTAAGATGGTAAATCATGGACCAGAGGCTTTAAATAATGGTCCACAAACTTACAGATAGGATCACAGATGCCACCAATCCCCGAGACGATAGGACGTCCAGGGGGATTGGTGGCATCTTTGTGGACCTTGGGGAGTAAGTAGAACGTTTGGGTTTTAGGATATTTTACGATCAAACCATCCATGCTCTATCCACTATCTCCTGCAATTCAGCATTGAAGGCAGGGATTGGATTTTTGTCCAGTCGTAAGTATGTAGTTTTCTCATTCAACTGGCGGAAGGCTTCACATAAACACAGACGGCTCTGCCACAGACCCAAAGACACACACTGCTCTGCTACAGGCCCATAGACACAGACGGCTCTTCCACAGACCCATAGATACAGATGGCTCTGACACAGACCCATAGATACAGACGGCTCTGCCACAGACCCATAGAAACAGATGGCTCTGCCACAGACCATAGATACAGATGGCTCTGCCACAGACCCACACTGCTCTGCTACAGACCCCAAGACACAGACGGCTCTGCCACAGACCCATAGACACAGACTGCTCTGCTACATGCCCATAGACACAAATGGCTCTTTCAAAGACCCATAGATACAGGTGTCTCTGCCAAAGGCCCATAGACACAGACGGCTCTGCCACAGACCCATAGACACAGACTGCTCTGCTACATGCCCATAGACACAAATGGCTCTGTCAAAGACCCATAGATACAGACGTCTCTGCCACAGGCCCATAGACACAGACGACTGTTCCACAGACCCATAGATACAGATGGCTCTGCCACAGACCCATAGATACAGACGGCTCTGCCACAGACCCATAGACAGAGACGGCTCTGCCACAGACACACACTGCTCTGCTACAGACCCATAGACACAGACGGCAATGGTACAGACCCAAAGACACACACTGCTCTGCTACAGGCCCATAGACACACTGATCTGCCACCGGCACATAGATGCAGACGGCTCTGCTACAGACCCATAGATACAGACGGCTCTGCCACAGACCCATAGATACAGATGGCTCTGCCACAGACCCATAGACAGAGACGGCTTTGCCACAGACACATAGTCACAAATGGCTCTGTCAAATACGCACAGACACATACTGCTCTGCTATAGACCCATAGACACAGACGGCTCTGCCACAGACCCAAAGACAAACACTGCTCTGCTACAGGCTCATAGACACAGACGGCTCTGCCACCGGTCCATAGACGCAGACGGCTCTGCCACAGACCATAGATACAGATGGCTCTGCCACAGACCCACACTGCTCTGCCACAGACCCCTAGACACAGACTGCTCTGCCACAGACCCATTGACACAGACTGCTCTGCTACATGCCCATAGACACAAATGGCTCTGTCAAAGACCCATAGATACAGACGTCTCTGCCACAGGCCCATAGACACAGACTGCTCTGCTACAGGCCCATAGACACACTGCTCTGCCACAGACCCATAGACACAGACGTCTCTGCCACAGGCCCATAGACACAGACTGCTCTACTACAGGCCCATAGACACTGACGGCTTTGCCACATGCCCATAGACACAGACGGCTCTGCCACAGACCCATAGACATAGAGGTCTCTGCCTCAGACCCATAGACAAGAGATGGCTCTGCCACAGACACATGGTTCTGACACAGGCCTGTGAGGAAAGAGTTAACTTTTTTTAATGGTTAGAAAAATCATAGAAATTCATTCTTCCTTGCAAAGGGCACGTAACAGACTCTGATAGTGCATTCCAGGACCCAAGGTCAGAGTGATAACACCTGTGCCTAGTCTAAGACAATAAGAGTTGTGTTTTACGCTTATGCCAAGAAATCGAAACTCATTTATGCTTTTACTAAGAAATGGAAACTTATGTTTATGATGAAAAACGAAACAAATGCCTTTGTACACAACACAGCTACGCCCCTATTAGTTTGATAAACCCCGTCTGTGTGAAGATAAATTAGTCTTCTTTAGAGCGCACAGCCCTCGCCTTCTGTGTGGATATCAGTGTCTGTCTGCCTCTCATTGGGGCTGAGGGAAGCTGAGGGGGGCCTCGGGACTCCCTCCGCATTTGGACATCGCTGGCAACTGTTGTGACCTATTGGTCAACCTAACAGGCCCATAGACACAGACTGCTCTGCCACATGCCCACAGACACAGACGGCTCTGCCACAGGCCCATAGACACAGACGGCTTTGCCACAGACCCATAGATACAGACGGCTCTGCCACAGACCCATAGATACAGATGGCTCTGCCACAGACCCATAGAAACAGACGGTTCTGCCGCAGACCCATAGATACAGACGGCTCTGCCACAGACCCATAGATACAGACGGCTCTGCCACAGACCCATAGATACAGACGGATCTGCCACAGACCCAAAGATACAGACGGTTCTGCCACAGACCCATAGATACAGACGGCTATGCCACAGACCCATAGATACAGACGGCTCTGCCACAGACCCATAGACAGAGACGGCTCTGCCACAGACACACACTGCTCTGCTACAGACCCATAGACACAGACGGCTCTGCCACTGACCCAAAGACACACACTGCTCTGCTACAGGCCCATAGACACAGACGGCTCTGCCACCGGCCCATAGATGCAGGCGGCTCTGCCGCAGACCCATAGATACAGACGGCTCTGCCACAGACCCATAGATACAGACGGCTCTGCCACAGACCCATAGACAGAGACGGCTCTGCCACAGACACACACTGCTCTGCTACAGACCCAAAGACACACACTGCTCTGTTACAGGCCCATAGACACAGACAGCTTTTCCACCGGCCCATAGACGCAGACGGCTCTGCCACAGACCCATAGATACAGACGGCTCTGCCACAGACCCATAGATACAGATGGCTCTGCCACAGACACACACTGCTCTGCTATAGACCCATAGACACAGACGGCTCTGCCACAGACCAAAAGACACACACTGTTCTGCCACAGACCCATAGAAACAGACGGTTCTGCCGCAGACCCATAGATACAGACGGCTCTGCCACAGACCCAAAGACACACACTGCTCTGCTACAGACCCATGGACACAGACGGCTCTGCCACCGGCCCATAGATGCAGACGGCTCTGCCACAGACCCATAGATACAGACGGATCTGCCACAGACCCATAGATACAGGCGGCTCTGCCAGAGACCCATAGACAGAGGCGGCTCTACCACAGACACACACTGCTTTGCTACAAACCCATAGACACAGACGGCTCTGACACAGACCCAAAGACACACACTGCTCTGCTACAGGCCCATAGACACAGACGGCTCTGCCACCGGCCCATAGATGCAGGCGGCTCTGCCACAGACCCATAGATACAGACGGCTCTGCCACAGACCCATAGATACAGATGGCTCTGCCACAGACCCATAGACAGAGACGGCTCTGCCACAGACACACACTGCTCTGCTACAGACCCAAAGACACATACTGCTCTGTTACAGGCCCATAGACACAGACAGCTCTGCCACCGGCCCATAGACGCAGACGGCTCTGCCACAGACCCATAGATACAGACGGATCTGCCACAGACCCATAGATACAGGCGGCTCTGCCAGAGACCCATAGACAGAGGCGGCTCTACCACAGACACACACTGCTTTGCTACAAACCCATAGACACAGACGGCTCTGACACAGACCCAAAGACACACACTGCTCTGCTACAGGCCCATAGACACAGACGGCTCTGCCACCGGCCCATAGATGCAGGCGGCTCTGCCACAGACCCATAGATACAGACGGCTCTGCCACAGACCCATAGATACAGACGGCTCTGCCACAGACCCATAGACAGAGACGGCTCTGCCACAGACACACACTGCTCTGCTACAGACCCAAAGACACATACTGCTCTGTTACAGGCCCATAGACACAGACAGCTCTGCCACCGGCCCATAGACGCAGACGGCTCTGCCACAGACCCATAGATACAGATGGCTCTGCCACAGATCCATAGACAGAGACGGCTCTGCCACAGACACATACTGCTCTGCTATAGACCCATAGACACAGACGGCTCTGCCACAGACCCAAAGACACATGCTGCTCTGCCACAGACCCATAGAAACAGACGGTTCTGCCGCAGACCCATAGATACAGACGGCTCTGCCACAGACCCATAGATACAGACAGTTCTGCCACAGACCCATAGACATAGAGGTCTCTGCCTCAGACCCATAGACAAGAGATGGCTCTGCCACAGACACATGGTTCTGACACAGGCCTGTGAGGAAAGAGTTAACTTTTTTTAATGGTTAGAAAAATCATAGAAATTCATTCTTCCTTGCAAAGGGCACGTAACAGACTCTGATAGTGCATTCCAGGACCCAAGGTCAGAGTGATAACACCTGTGCCTAGTCTAAGACAATAAGAGTTGTGTTTTACGCTTATGCCAAGAAATCGAAACTCATTTATGCTTTTACTAAGAAATGGAAACTTATGTTTATGATGAAAAACGAAACAAATGCCTTTGTACACAACACAGCTACGCCCCTATTAGTTTGATAAACCCCGTCTGTGTGAAGATAAATTAGTCTTCTTTAGAGCGCACAGCCCTCGCCTTCTGTGTGGATATCAGTGTCTGTCTGCCTCTCATTGGGGCTGAGGGAAGCTGAGGGGGGCCTCGGGACTCCCTCCGCATTTGGACATCGCTGGCAACTGTTGTGACCTATTGGTCAACCTAACAGGCCCATAGACACAGACTGCTCTGCCACATGCCCACAGACACAGACGGCTCTGCCACAGGCCCATAGACACAGACGGCTTTGCCACAGACCCATAGATACAGATGACTCGCCCACCCCAGGGCTATGGGACACCCGGTGCCGGGCCGGACTAGTCCGGTGGTAGTCAGTGGTGGCTGGGCCCGGCTCCGTGGCCCTGGTGGGTGTCAGTAGAATATGTGGCTTGCTTGTTAATGGTTGTGTTCATGACGCCACCTGTGGTATGCGGCTAATTAGCCGCCGCTGCTGTGTGAGGCCACCGGGATGATGTTACTGCAGCAATGGTGGTACTGCTCCCCACAGGTGGAGCAATGCCCGGGGCACAGTTGGTGCTTGTGGAAGTCTATGTAGATGAAATAACTGAGGCAACTTCAGAGGTGCAGTTCAAGTTCTTTTACTCACAGTTCTTGTCAGGGCAGGCAGAACCCTTGGACTGCTGGGACCGCTGTCAGGGACCTCCGTCCGGTACCCTTCTCTCTTAGTGTCTCTTTCTCTGCTGTCTTCACTAGCCTTGCCTTAGTTAGATGGACTTGGCTTGGCCTCCATTACAGCCTCCAGGCTGGGGGGTCACCTGTCGGCTGATTACCCCTTTTCTGAAGGGCTGCTCTGGGTTCTGGCCCTGGGAGCTTGCAACGTCCCTGGGCCTCGGTTTTTACTGTTTGGAGATTGTCTTTTCACTCCTCCAGTCTCTAGGGACCGTCCCCTGTCGCAGCTAATCACTCCACCGATGTCACTGTGGACCAGGCCACCGCAGCCTGCAGCTACTCGTAGCGCCTCTGGGCCCTCGGCTTCGGTACCCAACAAGGACTGCTCGTGGTACCTACAGGACTACCCGCGGCCCTGCGACCCTTTCTTTCTTCTTTCTTTCTTTCTTTCTTTCTTTCTCCTTGCCTGCCTCCAGCAGGCCCCCTCCTGCCTCCTTGCTCTCGTTCTTCTCCTCCAACTACATGCTGCTTCTCTCCCTCCCTGAGGTAAACTGAAACTAACTTGACCTTCCTTTCTCTATCTGCTCTCTGGTGGCTCCTCCCACCTCCCCAGTTGCTAAGCTACCACCCTATGGGAGCAGGGATGGGTCTTACAGCCCCTCTCAGCATGCAGCATGGGAGGGTTGCCTGCCACTTTCCCTGGTCCTGTGTGTCCCTAGCAATGGGTGTAGTGTGGATTTACCAGGGGACCGGAGTTCACTCTCTTCCTCTCCCAGAATGGGGCATCACACCGCTGATGGGGTGCAATGACCTGTGGCGACGGAAGCCTCAGGGGCGCCACACTCCCCCACAGCAAATCCCAGCACGTCCTCGGGCTGAAAAACAACAAAAACATGTGGAGAAACTGCAAAATTTTTGTTATGCAAAACATAAAACAATAAAACATTTCTTCCCTTTATGGGAGGCACATATCAGTGAACGTTGCGAACTTCTTATAAAGAAAACTCTAAGTGTGCACTTCCAGTCCATTGCACGGTTTGGCAAATCCCCCATAATTCTGGTAGGGGGCACAACAGGTGCAACTAATTACATTTTTGGCTACAACAAGTCCAGTAGCCCGGCAGTTCGTTTCTTTCAATCAAACAAAATGACATAATCAACCAGCCATTAAGTCCAATGGCCTGGTTACATAGGACACATAAACAACATACCAGCCACTAAGTCCAGTGGCCTGGTATGACATGCCACATACACTTCCACCGGGGCCCACATTCCAGTTCAGTGGCCCGGTAGCACATAACATGGGGGGTGACGTCTTCAAAAAGAATAAGGGGCAAAACACAGCAGGAAAGGGGGTCGTCTTCGAAAAGAATGAGGGGCAGACAGGGGCTATCTACAGTTCAGCATCTCTTCATCTTTACTTGTAGGGATTCTTCTCCGGCTCCCCACCTGGCAGCAGGTAGACAGCGGTCAGCACAGTCTGCGTCTCCTGCGTGGCTGTAGCAGGCCTGCTGCAAGATGCTGCGGCCTGGGCCTGCTCTGAGGTAGTGCTGCTGGCTTGCATAGGGTTACTGGCTGGCGCGAGGCTGCTGGCTTGCAGGGGGTTACCAGCCATACGGCGCCACTCTGGCTCTTCTGGGGCTGCCTCCTTGTCTTGGCGGGCTGCGCCTGGCATGGCGGCGGCCTGGGTTGGAGTCGCTGCTGCGGTGAGATCTTGGCGGGCCGCACCTGGCGTAGCTGCGGCCCGGATCGGCGTCGCCGTGTCGGGCGTCTCTCCAGGGACCGCGGGCATGGCAGCGGGGGTTGGGGCTCTTGCGCCGGCAGGGGCATTAAATGACTCACCCCTCAGTTGCATCTCCGGTGTTCTGGTGGTCGCTGTCTTGCTGCAGGGTGCTGGTATCGGAGCTGCGGTCGTGGCACGCGCGCCTGCAGGAGGACCGGGCAGGAACCCCACCTGGCAATCCGGGCTCCGCCGGCTGGGGGCGTCACTCTCTTTACCCGGCTCTGCAGCGGCGGCTGGATCTTCTCCGCTCTCCAGGACGCAGGACACAACCCGGTTCTGAGGTGCGTGTCCCGGCTCGGCCACTCCTCCTCTGGCCGCTCGTTGCTCGGCGTCCATCCTTTTAGCTTCTTCACGCGCCATCTTTTCTTCCTCCGCCTTCTATGGCGGGCACCGCTTCGCGCGCTTTTCTTGGACAAGGGGGCGGGGCTTCTCTTCGCGCCCTTTCTTCTTGCACGCCCCCCTTCTTCCCGCTCTCAGCAGCGCTAATGGCGGTGGTTTCTCAGTAAAGTACACAGTCTGTCACACGGTTCTTCAGGCGCACAGTACCCGGTTAGACCGGGCACGAAATCCTGTTCGTGACGCCAAAATTGACTCGCCCACCCCAGGGCTATGGGACACCCGGTGCCGGGCCGGACTAGTCCGGTGGTAGTCAGTGGTGGCTGGGCCCGGCACCGTGGCCCTGGTGGGTGTCAGTAGAATATGTGGCTTGCTTGTTAATGGTTGTGTTCGTGACGCCACCTGTGGTATGCGGCTAATAAGCCGCCGCTGCTGTGTGAGGCCACCGGGATGATGTTACTGCAGCAGTGGTGGTACTGCTCCCCACAGGTGGAGCAATGCCCGGGGCACAGTTGGTGCTTGTGGAAGTCTATGTAGATGAAATAACTGAGGCAACTTCAGAGGTGCAGTTCAAGTTCTTTTACTCACAGTTCTTGTCAGGACAGGCAGAACCCTTGGACTGCTGGGACCGCTGTCAGGGACCTCCGTCTTCTGGTTGATTCAGAGTGTGAAATCCGGTACCCTTCTCTCTTAGTGTCTCTTTCTCTGCTGTCTTCACTAGCCTTGCCTTAGTTAGATGGACTTGGCTTGGCCTCCATTACAGCCTCCAGGCTGGGGGGTCACCTGTCGGCTGATTACCCCTTTTCTGAAGGGCTGCTCTGGGTTCTGGCCCTGGGAGCTTGCAACGTCCCTGGGCCTCGGTTTTTACTGTTTGGAGATTGTCTTTTCACTCCTCCAGTCTCTAGGGACCGTCCCCTGTCGCAGCTAATCACTCCACCGATGTCACTGTGGACCAGGCCACCGCAGCCTGCAGCTACTCGTAGCGCCTCTGGGCCCTCGGCTTCGGTACCCAACAAGGACTGCTCGTGGTACCTACAGGACTACCCGCGGCCCTGCGACCCTTTCTTTCTTCTTTCTTTCTTTCTTTCTTTCTTTCTTTCTTTCTTTCTCCTTGCCTGCCTCCAGCAGGCCCCTTCTCCCTCCTTGCTCTCGTTCTTCTCCTCCAACTACATGCTGCTTCTCTCCCTCCCTGAGGTAAACTGAAACTAACTTGACCTTCCTTTCTCTATCTGCTCTCTGGTGGCTCCTCCCACCTCCCCAGTTGCTAAGCTACCACCCTATGGGAGCAGGGATGGGTCTTACAGCCCCTCTCAGCATGCAGCATGGGAGGGTTGCCTGCCACTTTCCCTGGTCCTGTGTGTCCCTAGCAATGGGTGTAGTGTGGATTTACCAGGGGACCGGAGTTCACTCTCTTCCTCTCCCAGAATGGGGCATCACACCGCTGATGGGGTGCAATGACCTGTGGCGACGGAAGCCTCAGGGGCGCCACACAGACGGCTCTGCCACAGACCCATAGATACAGATGGCTCTGCCACAGACCCATAGAAACAGACGGTTCTGCCGCAGACCCATAGATACAGACGGCTCTGCCACAGACCCATAGATACAGACGGCTCTGCCACAGACCCATAGATACAGACGGATCTGCCACAGACCCATAGATACAGACGGTTCTGCCACAGACCCATAGATACAGACGGCTATGCCACAGACCCATAGATACAGACGGCTCTGCCACAGACCCATAGACAGAGACGGCTCTGCCACAGACACACACTGCTCTGCTACAGACCCATAGACACAGACGGCGCTGCCACAGACCCAAAGACACACACTGCTCTGCTACAGGCCCATGGACACAGACGGCTCTGCCACCGGCCCATAGATGCAGACGGAGCTGCCACAGACCCATAGATACAGACGGCTCTGCCACAGACCCATAGATACAGACGGCTCTGCCAGAGACCCATAGACAGAGGCGGCTCTGCCACAGACACACACTGCTCTGCTACAGACCCATAGACACAGACGGCTCTGCCACTGACCCAAAGACACACACTGCTCTGCTACAGGCCCATAGACACAGACGGCTCTGCCACCGGCCCATAGATGCAGGCGGCTCTGCCGCAGACCCATAGATACAGACGGCTCTGCCACAGACCCATAGATACAGACGGCTCTGCCACAGACCCATAGACAGAGACGGCTCTGCCACAGACACACACTGCTCTGCTACAGACCCAAAGACACACACTGCTCTGTTACAGGCCCATAGACACAGACAGCTTTTCCACCGGCCCATAGACGCAGACGGCTCTGCCACAGACCCATAGATACAGACGGCTCTGCCACAGACCCATAGATACAGATGGCTCTGCCACAGACACACACTGCTCTGCTATAGACCCATAGACACAGACGGCTCTGCCACAGACCAAAAGACACACACTGCTCTGCCACAGACCCATAGAAACAGACGGTTCTGCCGCAGACCCATAGATACAGACGGCTCTGCCACAGACCCAAAGACACACACTGCTCTGCTACAGACCCATGGACACAGACGGCTCTGCCACCGGCCCATAGATGCAGACGGCTCTGCCACAGACCCATAGATACAGACGGATCTGCCACAGACCCATAGATACAGGCGGCTCTGCCAGAGACCCATAGACAGAGGCGGCTCTACCACAGACACACACTGCTTTGCTACAAACCCATAGACACAGACGGCTCTGACACAGACCCAAAGATACACACTGCTCTACTACAGGCCCATAGACACAGACGGCTCTGCCACCGGCCCATAGATGCAGGCGGCTCTGCCACAGACCCATAGATACAGACGGCTCTGCCACAGACCCATAGATACAGACGGCTCTGCCACAGACCCATAGACAGAGACGGCTCTGCCACAGACACACACTGCTCTGCTACAGACCCAAAGACACATACTGCTCTGTTACAGGTCCATAGACACAGACAGCTCTGCCACCGGCCCATAGACGCAGACGGCTCTGCCACAGACCCATAGATACAGATGGCTCTGCCACAGATCCATGGACAGAGACGGCTCTGCCACAGACACATACTGCTCTGCTATAGACCCATAGACACAGACGGCTCTGCCACAGACCCAAAGACACATGCTGCTCTGCCACAGACCCATAGAAACAGACGGTTCTGCCGCAGACCCATAGATACAGACGGCTCTGCCACAGACCCATAGATACAGACAGTTCTGCCACAGACCCATAGATACAGACGGCTCTGCCACAGACCCAAAGACACACACTGCTCTGCTACAGGCCCTTAGACACAGACGGCTCTGCCACCGGCCCATAGATGCAGACGGCTCTGCAACAGACCCATAGATGCAGACGGCTCTGCCACAGACCCATAGATACAGACGGCTCTGCCAGAGACCCATAGACAGAGACGGCTCTGACACAGACACACACTGCTCTGCTACAGACCCATAGACACAGACGGCTCTGCCACTGACCCAAAGACACACACTGCTCTGCTACAGGCCTATAGACAAAGACGGCTCTGCCACAGACCCATAGATACAGACGGCTCTGCCACAGACCCATGGATACAGATGGCTCTGCCACAGACCCATAGACAGAGACGGCTCTGCCACAGACACACTCTGCTCTGCTACAGACCCATAGACACAGACGGCTCTGCCACAGACCCAAAGACACACACTGCTCTGCTACAGGCCCATAGACACAGACGGCTCTGCCACCGGCCCATAGATGCAGGTGTCGCGGGATCAGGGGACTCGAGCGGCACTCCTCGCCCGTGAGTGAAAGGGGTGGTTTGTTGGTGTTTGGGATGTCGGTTTGTGACACCACCCACGGTGTGTGGTGAGGTTGGGGCACCACCGTTGCTCTGTACGGGGATCCCGGGAGCGATGACAGGGAGCAGCTGGGATGTTTCTCTCCCCTCCGTGGGTAGGGGGATTTTTGGTAGTCCCGGGGCCCGGAGTTGTTGTCTGTTTGGTGGATTGCGGGGCCTGGCCAGGTGCAGGGTCGCGGGGCAGCGCAGTGCCAGACGGCACGGTGGTAATTACTCAGCCAGTAATGCACACGGAGTCTCTGGTAAAACAAACGGCTGGATGGACGAGTCCCACAGATGGCTGCGACGGTCACTCCCGGCAGGTTGGCGGTAACTGTCTCTCCCTGCACTGGTGTTATGTTCTCGGCCCCGATGGCTTCCCACCGGTAACCCGCTCCCCAGCGGTAGGTTGACTAAGGGAGCCCCTGTTTGCCCGCAGGCTCTGGCCCTGGGAGCTCTAGCTCTGGCGGTAGCTTTCTCTCCCTCACGGTTTGGACGGTTGCCTTCAGTCGGGTCTTTATTGCTGGGAAACCCCGGAGGTTGCCGACGCTGACGGATTTGACCGGTTTAACGGCGACTCCTAGCCTGGTCGGGGTCCGTAGGCCCTGCCGGATGGTGCTGGCTTCTCTTCGCTCCCTGATCCGGTACCGGCGGGCCACCGCCCGTCCCTGGTCCTTACGGTTGTGCATCAATCGGCCTCTCCTGCAGACGGTTACCACCGTCTGCCAACCTTGCTGTTAGGTGCCCAGGCTACGTACCCGGACACGGCCAGTCAGTTCCTCCGCTACCACTTCCCTAGCTCACACTCTGAACTCCAAACTCAACTGCCTTCCTTTTCCCGCCTCCAGGACTGTGAACTCCTTGGTGGGAGGAGCCAACCGCCTAGCTCCGCCCCACCTAGTGTGGACATCAGCCCCTGGAGAAAAACTGTAAAACATGTAAAATCACAAACATTTTATAAACTTCCCATAACGGGAGGCACAGTGCTTTAACATTACCAAAACTCTGTTAACGGTACAGCTTCCGCTCTCCCCCCGCCCAAACAACCTGGCCCTAATGCTGCCCCTAAGAAGTGGGCAGCACCCCTTGCCCCAGTCCAGAACCAAGCTGCCTGAGCGGGTACGGTCTCTTTCAGGGGACCCACGTCCATGGGGGACTCCTGACCCCCGGAGGATTGCCACCGTTTACGGTAGTGGCGGGCCTGGGCCATCCATTTCCTCCAGGCCCATCCTCCCAAATCAGCCTCTCCGGAGGCGGTCACGGTAACAAGCCAACATTTTTATTTACACGCCACAAGTTTGTGGTTGCCCTGCGAGTTCTCGGGCTTGTCCGTAAGTAGTTCCTTACGCACGGTTGCAGAAAGTCCCAACGGGGACTAGTTGCCGGCAACAGCCGGTTCAATCACGGTGCTAATCTGGTCACAGTTCGGTTGATTGCTTCCTCTTATCATTCGGTTACATTCAACAACATACAAGAACATCACACCCCTAAATGGTAGTCTCCCTGTACCTAAGCGGGGGTCGACCTAGGTTGGGACGTGTGGACCTACGGGGGCCAGTGTTGGTGGTGGTAGGCAGTGGAATAGAGGACACAGCTAGTTCCTCCCCCCGGCTATCATGTGGGGCAGGCAGAAGCATAGGGGAGCTGGGTACAGGTACATCCCTGGGCGCCGAGGCATTAACGGCCACTTCCATCTCTTTTTCCTCCACGGGTTGTGGGAACAGTATTACGGGAAGGATCACTGCGCCATTCTGTGTTGGCCAATCGGCCGGGAAATCGCCCATCATGGTGTGGATTACCCCTTTCTCCTTCTCCTCAGCCGGTTCGGTGGCCTGGGCTTCAGTTGCCGTCCTCAATGGTAGGGGACACCTCTTCAGGTGATCTCGGGAAACCGTGGCCAAAGTCTTCCCCTGGTCACGGCTGATCTGGTAGGCCTTTCCATTCTCCCAATTGGTGGGTTGTATTACATACGGGGCCTCCTCCCATTGGTCGTCTAGCTTATGGGTCCTTCGCTTTCCCTTCAAGACGACATCTCCGGGCAGAAAGGGACCTGCAGCCGCCTTTTTGTTGTAGCACTGCTCCTGCTGCTTTCGACTCCGGCACAAATTCTTTTTCACATAGTCCTGGACCTGTTAGTACTGTGCTCTTCATTGAATGTCCCACCCCGCGGTCGAAGGGAGCGCTTCCGGGGCCTCCAGCCCTATCTCCAGGTCCACTGGCAATCGACCGGGTCGAGCTCTCATCAGGTACGCCGGTGTGCACTTTGTAGAGCTGGAAGGAATGTTGTTGTACATATCGACCAGGTCAGGTAGTTTCTCTGGCCATAGGTTCCGTTCCTCCAGCGGCAACGTCTTGAGGAGGTTCAGGACCAAGTGGTTCATCTCTTCGCACATGCCATTGGTTTGGGCGTGATAAGGCGTGGTCCGAATTTTCTTGCAGCCGTATAGCTGGCAGAATTCTTGGAACATCTCCGCTTCAAAGGCCGGGCCTTGGTCGGTAAGCACCTTCTCCAAGTATCCATGCGGCCGACAGAAATAGGCCTGGAACGCTCTAGCGGCGGTACGGCCGGTCAGGTCCTTGACGAGGACAACCACCATAAATCTTGAATAGTGGTCCACAATGGTCAGAGCATAAGTATACCCACTTCGGCTAGGGGTGAGCTTCACATGGTCGAGGGCCACCAGCTCCAGCGGTTGGCGCGTAACGATTGGGCGTAGCGGAGCCTTCTGGCTGGCCTCATCCCTTCTTCTCAGTGTGCAGGGGAGGCATTCTCAGCACCAGGCCTCCACAGATTCCCGCATTCCACTCCAATAGAACCGCTCCCTTAATAGCATTGCCAGCTTTTTCCACCCGAAGTGTCCGGCACCGTCATGGTATACCTGGAGGACAGTGGGCACGTTAGCTTGAGGAATCACCAGCTGGCGAATCTTCTCGTGGGTCTTCAGATTGATTAACTCACGATACAGCTTCCCTTGATGCAGGCACAGCCGGGTTCGTTCCCGCCACAAGTGTAGGGCCTCGGCAGGGGCAGTAGGGTCCATTCCAGCCGAGCCCTGTTCCATCAAGGCTTTGACCAAACGGACAGCGGGTGCCTGATCCTGGGCTTCTTGCTACCCCTTACTGGGCAGCGGGTCCAGGTTCGCCTGTTGTTGATGGACACGCAACTTCTCGACTGGCGGCCGGTGAAACGCAGGCAACTCGATCTCTTTGAGGTCATCATCGTCCAGCCCCTCTTCTGACAGGTCGGGCATCCGGGAGAGGGCATCGGCGTTAACATTTGTACGGCCGGCCCGGTATTTGATGGTGAAGTCGTAATTGGCCAGCCTGGCCACCCACCGCTGCTCTAATGCACCCAGCTTGGCTGTATCCAGATGGGTTAGTGGGTTATTGTCCGTGTAAGAGGTGAACTTGGCCGATGCTAGGTAATGGCGGAACCGCTCGGTGATAGCCCACACCAGTGCTAGAAGCTTGAGCTTGAATGGGAGGCTGTAGTCGGGGTACGCTAGGATCTCTTCCCCGGTCAACACCGCCTTCAGTTGGCGGAAGGACTCGTCTTGCTTTTCCTCCCACACTAACGGAGTTCCAGTAGGCCTACCACCCTTGGTCTGTCCCACGAGGAGGTCTTGCATGGGGGCAGCCATCTTCGTGTATCCTTTTATGAAGCGGCGGTAGTAGCCCACCAGGTCCAGGAACTGTCTCACTTCCCTCACCGTAGTCGGCCTCGGCCAGTCCTGTATGGCAGTGATCTTTTCCGGGTCTGGGGCGACGCCTTCCATGCCCACCACATGTCCAAGGTACTGTACCCTGGGCTTTAACAGGTGACACTTGGAGGGTTTCAGTTTGATCCCATACTTGGCAAGGGACGCGAACACCTCAGCTAGGTGCTCCAGGTGGGCTTCATACATCTGTGAATACACGATTACATCGTCCAGGTACAGCAAGACAGTCTCAAAATTCAGGTGTCCCAGACAGCATTCTATTAGCTGCTGGAAGGTTCCAGGGGCGTTGCACAGCCCAAACGGCATGCTGTTGAACTCACAGAGTCCCATGGGGGTAGTGAAGGCGGTCTTTTCACGGTCTTCGGGTGCTACGGCCACTTGCCAGTATCCGCTGGTGAGGTCAAGGGTAGAGAAGTAGTTAGCGGTTCTCAGCGCGGCTAGAGATTCTTCAATCCGGGGCAGAGGGTAGGCATCTTTATGGGTTATCTGGTTGATCTTCCGGTAATCCACACACATCCTGATTATGCCATCCTTTTTCTTGACCAGCACCAATGGAGCCGCCCAGGGACTGCAGCTATCCCGAATAACCCCTGCCTCTTTCATGTTTTTCAACATATCTTTGGCGCATTGGTAATGCGCGGGCGGAAAAGGTCTATACCTCTCTTTAATCGGGGGGTGTCTGCCGGTGGGTATGTAATGTTGGACCCCTTTAATCTGCCCAAAGTCTAGCGGGTGTTTGCTGAAAACTTGCTCGTATTCCTGTACTACCCGGTATACCCCGTCCCTGTGATGTGTGGGGGTATCGTCAGTGCCTACATGCAGCTCTCGGCACCACTCACCCAACTGTGCAGGGGGCGCGTGGCGACGGGCGGAGGGCGAGGAGGCTGGGGAGACTGCCTCTTGGATGGTGTGGGGGTCCAGGGTTAGTAGCTTGGCGAGGGTGGCGTACAGTGGGAGCCTAACCTCTTCCTCCCCACAATTTAACACTCTCACGGGCACCCTCCCCTTCTTAACGTCCACCACTCCCCTGGCGGCCATTACGGTGGGCCAGTGTTCGGTGGGCATGGGCTCTACCATGGCCGGGTAATCACGTCCCTGGGGACCTACCGCTGCCCTGCACCAGATCATCATTTCGCTCCGGGGAGGCACAGTTAAAGGGGCCACATCCTTCACTCTCACTCCCCCAATCTCTCCTCCTGCAGAGTTCACTTGCTGCCGGTACATCAAGGCCCGAATCTCTCGCTGCACCGCCCTCTGTCGACCTCCCACTGCGGTGGCGGCCAGCTATTGTAGTAGGGTCAACACCTCACTCATGCAATGCTCCATTACATTCGTTCCTAGCACCACCTTTGGATCATGATCGCTGGGGTCATTCCTTATCACGACCATCCCTTGGTGTTGTAGCTCGGTTCGCCCCACAGTCATAGCCACATGTTTGTACCCCACTTGGGTCAAAGGGAGGCCTTCAGCGGCAATCAATGTCATGCTGCTATCTGGAGGGGCAAGTTCATCCTCCCCCCAATAACATTGATACAGTGTATACGGCATCATGGTTACCTGAGATCCAGTGTCCAGGAGCGCCATCAGAGGGACGCCGTCCACAGCCAGAGGGATGATGGGGCGGGCCCCGATGAACCGGTCCCGCCAGTCGGGGGGGCCACTGGGTTCTACTCCTGAGGATTGGCCCTTGGCCCCAGGGGTTGTTCGTTTAACGGACACCGTCGGGAGTAGTGACCGGGCTTGCTGCACTTGTAACAGATCGGAGGTCCATACCGCGGATCAGTAGCCCTTCTCCGCTGCATCCAGGGAACATCTTTGGGGCGATCGGCGAGCTGTAACCCCTCCAGGGGCATGGACCTCGTTGGAGGCTGCAGTGCGGCGAGGATCTTGGCGAGGTCTCCATCCATACGACGAACTTGGGCAGCCAGTTCCTCCATCATTCCGCCAGAATTCGCAGGCGCTGCCGGAGTTGGGGGAGAAGAGTTGGCGGAGAAGGAGCTACCACGATGGGAGCCGTCTCAGCCAGCCACGGGGCCGCTCCAGGGACTTCGGATGCCAGGGGCTGCAGAGCCTTAATGGCCCGTTCTTTCAACACGGCAAAGTCCATATCAGGGTGCTCTAAGGCCCACAGCCGCAGCTGTTTGTGGTCCTCCGGGGATCTCATCCCCTGCACGAACTGTTCTACCAGCATTTTGTTACTGTCAGCATCATTGATGGTATCCACCCGCTTCAGCGTCCGGAGAGAAGTTTGTAGACGCAGGGCATAGTCTCTGATACTGTCGGTAGGTCGCTGTCGGCATTGGTAAAACTGCATTCGCAGCTCAGCCCCGGTGCGAATTTCAAAGGCAACCTGTAGGTTTTTGAAGATAGTGGCCACGGAGGACCGGTCCCCCTCGGCCCAGGTCTCCGTCTCCTGCTCAGCTGCGCCGGTTAGCTGCCCCAGCACCACCGCTGCACGCTGCTTCTCAGTCAGGGGGTACAGTTCTAAAAGTGGGCTAAGCTTCTTCCAGAAGACCTGCAAGGTGTCAGGTGTTCCGTCGTACTGCGGCAGCCAGGTAGCTCCGGGCACATAGGGCAAGGAGAACGGCATCACCTGAACAAGGGCGGGGGCCGCAGCCCCTCCCGCTTCTGCGGCCAGAGCACGGCCGGGTCCATTTCCATCTGCCGGCACGTCTGCGGCTACGTCCACCGCTCCCCCAGCGGCTCCGTTGTTTCCGTCCCCCTTTGGTGTCTTTCTGGCACCTCCTCTTCAGGGGCGGAGCTTCGGCTTTCGCGCCTCCACTGCTCGGGAAGACGCTCGAGCGGGGACTTTTCGAGCCCAAGATGGCGGCTCTCGAAAATTTTCGGCTGGACACCTCCGGCGGGACACAAGGCGCACTTCCACCAGGCGGTAGAACGGTAGGATCCTGTTCGTGGCGCCAAGTTGTCACGGGCGGCGGGGCACTGCGCTCACCACGCTTGGGTCCGGCGCTGCTGCTGCTCGGTGGCTCGAGCGGTGGGCCGGATCCGGGGACTCGAGCGGCACTCCTCGCCCGTGAGTGAAAGGAGTGGTTTGTTGGTGTTTGGGATGTCGGTTTGTGACGCCACCCACGGTTGTGGTGAGGTTGGGGCACCACCGCTGCTCTGTACGGGGATCCCGGGAGCGATGACAGGGAGCAGCTGGGATGTTTCTTTCCCTTCCGTGGGTAGGGGGATTTTTGGTAGTCCCGGGGCCCGGAGTTGTTGTCTGTTTGGTGGATTGCGGGGCCTGGCCAGGTGCAGGGTCGTGGGGCAGCGCAGTGCCAGACGGCACGGTGGTACTTACTCAGCCAGTAATGCACACGGAGTCTCCGGTAAAACAAACGGCTGGATGGACGAGTCCCACAGATGGCTGCGACGGTCACTCCCGGCAGGTTGGCGGTAACTTTCTCTCCCTGCACCGGTGTTATGTTCTCGGCCCCGATGGCTTCACACTGGTAACCCGCTCCCCAGCGGTAGGTTGGCTAAGGGAGCCCCTGTTTGCCCGCAGGCTCTGGCCCTGGGAGCTCTAGCTCTGGCGGTAGCTTTCTCTCCCTCACGGTTTGGACGGTTGCCTTCAGTCGGGTCTTTATTGCTGGGAAACCCCGGAGGTTCCCGACGCTGACGGATTTGACCGGTTTAACGGCGACTCCTAGCCTGGTTGGGGTCCGTAGGCCCTGCCGGATGGTGCTGGCTTCTCTTCGCTCCCCGATCCGGTACCGGCGGGCCACCGCCCGTCCCCGGTCGTTACGGTTGTGCGTCAATCGGCTCTCCTGCAGACGGTCACCAACGTCTGCCAACCTTGCTGTCAGGTGCCCGGGCCACGTACCCGGACACGGCCAGTCAGTTCCTCCGCTACCACTTCCCTACTGACACTCTGAACTCCAAACTCAACTGCCTTCCTTTTCCCGCCTCCAGGACTGTGAACTCCTCGGTGGGAGGAGCCAACCACCTGGCTCCGCCCCACCTGGTGTGGACACTGGAGGGAGGCAACAAGGATTTGTGTCTGACTTAGATGTTCCTAACCGGGGTGCGGGGTGTGTTGTTGCAGTATCTGTGACGTCCTGGCTTGTCCAGGGCACCACACAGGCGGCTCTGCCACAGACCCATAGATACAGACGGCTCTGCCACAGACCCATAGATACAGACGGCTCTGCCACAGACCCATAGACAGAGACGGCTTTGCCACAGACACACACTGCTCTGCTACAGACCCAATATCACACACTGCTCTGTTACAGGCCCATAGACACAGACAGCTCTGCCACCGGCCCATAGACGCAGACCGCTCTGCCACAGACCCATAGATACAGACGGCTCTGCCACAGACCCATAGATACAGATGCCTCTGCCACAGACCCATAGACAGAGACGGCTCTGCCACAGACACATACTGCTCTGCTATAGACCCTGTGAGGTAGCGTGGTCGGCTGCGCAGCAGAAGACACGGGATCCAGGCACCAAGGGTCACAGCACACGGTTTAATATCCAAACAAAAGTCCACAACAGTACACATGTGCCTCTCCGGCAGAGAACTCAGGGAGTTGTGTTCACTCCCTCACACCCGGAACACCCGCCCTTGTTCCTGTTTCCTTTTAACCCTTCCTTCAGCCTGTAGGGAAAACAGCATTAACCCTGGAGTGGAGTTACTTTCTATCATGGAGTGAGCACAACCGGGGCGAGACATACCGGCCGTCATAGATAACCCCGGTCACAGTCTCACATACCCCCCCCCTCAGTTCAAGCGTGCGGGGTTGAACTCCCGCCATCAAACACGGGCCGTGGGACAAGGCATCGGTGTTGCCCTGCAACCTATCGGCCCGGTGTTCAACCGTAAACCGGAAGTTCTGCAGAGAAAGGAACCACCGGGTAACCCGGGCATTCCGTTCCTTGGCGGACCTCATCCAGACCAGCGGAGAGTGATCCATCACCAAGCGAAACTGCCGTCCCAGCAGGTAATAGCATAGGGACTCCAAGGCCCACTTGATCGCCAGGCACTCCTTCTCCACTACGCTATAATTCCGCTCGGGAGGGGTGAGCTTCCTACTTAAGAAGGTGACGGGGTGTTCCTCCCCCTGAACTACCTGAGACAGCACAGCACCCAGGCCGACCTCCGAGGCGTCAGTCTGTACTATGAACTCCTTCCGGAAATCAGGGTTGACAAGAACGGGCTGTCCGCACAGGACCCCCTTCAAGGCCCGGAAGGAGTCCTCGGCCTCCAGAGTCCAGCGCACCATGACGGACTTCTTGCCTTTGAGAAGGTCCGTCAAGGGGGCTGATAGTCCCGCAAAATCTTTTACAAACCTCCTGTAATACCCCACGATACCCAGGAAGGCCCTAACCTGCTTCGTGGTCAGGGGTCTAGGCCACTTCTGGATCGCCTCAACTTTGTTAATTTGGGGCTTAATCACTCCTTGGCCTATTACGTAGCCCAAGTAGCGGGCTTCCGTGAGCCCCAACGCACATTTCTTGGGATTGGCTGTCAATCCGGCTGTTCGGAGCGCGTTCACCACCGCTTGTACCTGTTCCAAGTGGGTCTGCCACTCAGAGCTGTAAATAATGATGTCATCAATGTATGCTGATGCATACGCCTGGTGGGGTTCCAGCACCAAGTCCATCAATCTCTGGAACGTGGCCAGAGCGCCATGTAACCCAAAAGGCAAGACAACATAGTGGAAGAGACCCTCCGGCGTAACAAAAGCGGTTTTCTCCTTGGCGGACTCCGTCAGTGGCACCTGCCAGTACCCTTTAGTCAGGTCGAGCGTGGTGAAATATCGTGCCTGTCCCAGCCTATCAATCAGCTCATCCACCCGGGGCATGGGGTAGAGATCAAACTTGGATACTTCGTTCAATCTCCTAAAGTCATTGCAGAACCTTAAGGAGCCATCGGGTTTTGGTATTAGGACAATGGGACTAGCCCATTCACTCCGGGATTTTTCGATGACCCCTAGGCGTAGCATTGTCTTCACTTCCTCTGATATGGCTTGTCTTCGAGCCTCCGGCACCCGGTATGACTTCAGGCGTACCTTCAGGTGAGGCTCGGTGACAATGTCATGTCGTATCAGACTGGTCCTACCAGGTAGCTCGGAGAAGACATCGGGGTTCTGCTGAACCAGCCGTCTGGCCTCTCGCCTCTGTTGCTTGGTGAGGGCTTCTCCAATCCTTACTTCCGGTTCGTCCTCTCCGGAGGTCGCTGGAGCCGGATGTGAACGACCCGAAGAGGAGGGAGATGGGGAGAAAACAACCATCAGGCTTTCCCGTTCCTGCCAAGGTTTTAATAGATTGATATGGTATATTTGTTCAGGTTTCCGCCTACCGGGCTGCAATACTTTATAGTTGACCACCCCGACTCTTTCCTTTATCTCGTAGGGGCCTTGCCACTGAGCCAGGAATTTACTCTCCGCCGTGGGGACTAAAACCAACACCCGATCCCCGGGTTTAAAGGTCCGCACGGTGGCTTGTCTATTGTAGCGGCCGCTTTGCGCGGCCTGAGCCTCCTGTAAATGCTCCTTCACAATTGGCATGACCGCGCTTATGCGGTTCTGCATTCCTAAAATGTGTTCAATTACGCTTTTATGGGGGGTGGGCTCTTGCTCCCATGTTTCCTTTGCCAGGTCCAACAATCCCCGGGGATGTCGCCCGTATAACAATTCAAAAGGCGAAAACCCCGTGGATGCCTGTGGCACCTCTCGTATGGCAAACATCAAATAGGGAAGCATCATATCCCAGTTTTTCCCGTCTTTGGAAATCACCCTTTTGAGCATGGTTTTCAGGGTTTTATTGAATCGTTCTACTAACCCATCCGTCTGAGGATGATACACAGACGTACGCAACTGCTTGATCTGGAGTAGCCGGCATAGCTCTTTGGTTACTTTAGACATGAATGGGGTCCCCTGATCCGTAAGGATCTCCTTGGGCAACCCCACCCGGCAGAACACAGCAAACAACTCCCGAGCTATAAGCTTCGCCGCAGTATGTCTGAGAGGTATCGCCTCTGGATACCGGGTGGCATAGTCAACGATCACCAGGATGTGTTGGTGCCCTCGAGCGGACTTTACGAGGGGCCCCACCAGATCCATCCCTATCCGTTCAAAAGGGACTTCTATAATGGGTAACGGTACCAACGGACTGCGAAAGTGGGTCAGGGGTGCGGTAAGCTGACACTCCGGGCACGTTTCGCAGAACCGTTTTACCTCCCCAAAGACCCCGGGCCAATAGAACCTTTGCAATATTCGCTCCTGCGTTTTCTTGACCCCTAGGTGGCCACTCATCAGGTGTTTATGAGCTAAGTCGAGGACCCGCCGGCGATACGGCTGGGGCACCACCAACTGTTCTACCCCCACGCCCCGTATTTCATCTACCCGGTAGAGTAAATCCTGCTTAAGAGCGAAATGGGGGTACCTTACCTGGGCACCGGGCAGCTGTGCCACCCCGTCAACTACTGTCACCCGACTCCGGGCATGTATTAATGAAGGGTCCTGGAGTTGGGCTGTCCCAAACGTATCCGGGGACGCCTCCAACTCCGGGATGAGCTCGACCGTCTCAGCCTCTCCTGCCAATACCTCTCGGGGCGACCTATCGGGTTCACATTCTGTCCCTATCATGGGGACCCCTACGGCAGGCGTCCCGGATCCAGGATTGTAGGGCTCAGGTCCCGGACTGACCAATATCTGAGGGGACTTAGGAGGTCCCTTCCATAAAGTCCAAAAATAGGGCAGATCCCTTCCTAGGATCACGTCATAGGGAAGAGTGTTAATAAGTGCCACCTCATGTTGCACCTGACCGCAAGGTGCTGTGATGGTGACAATCCCCGTGGGATAGTCTCGGCGGTCCCCATGTATGCAAACCACCCCCACGGTACGTCCTGTGGCCTTTACTTTAGCCCTCAAGGTTGATCGCACAAGGGTCACTAAGCTTCCGGAATCCAACAAGCCTGTAACCGGACATCCATTCACCTGTATTTGGCACAAGTGGGGCTCAGTTTCTGGGGAGACCAGGTCAGCGGTACACACCACCTGAGCATACATTGAACCCCGCCGGGTAACCCCACAATCCATGGGCTCCGTGGTGAGTGGACACTGGGCTTCCATATGTCCCACCCGCTGGCACCGCCAACATCTAATAGGGAAGGAAACCCCCTTGACGAGTTGTCGTTTAGGGTATATAGCCTTCCGGACCTCAGGGACGGAGGGCGCGGCCTCAGACGGGACGGTAGCGGACTCCTGCCCCGGTGTCAGCGGTGGGTCCTTGGCCCTAGGCTTGGAGGGGTCGGACCGACGAGCGGTACGCAAAGTCTCAGTGTCCCGTATCAAGTCCTGCGTAGCCACATGCCGTTCTACCAGGCCCACTAATTGGTCCAGGGTACTTGGGTCGCCCTGTCCTACCCACCGTTGAATGGTGACGGGTAAAGTGCGTACAAAACGATCAACTACTACCCTTTCCACCATTTGCGCCGGGCTCAGAGTGTCAGGCTGCAACCACTTCTTTACGAGATGCAACAAGTCATAGGCCTGGGAGCGTACGGGTTTGGCTTCCTCATAGAACCACTGATTTACCCGCTGAGCCCGTACATAGGTATTCACCCCCATCCGAGCAAGTATTTCGGCTTTCAGGGTCGCATATTCTAAGGCGTCCTCGGTACAGAGGTCCAGGTACACTTTTTGGGGCTCCCCCGTCAGATAGGGCGACAATACCTCAACCCACTGGGGGGTCGGTAGCTTTTCCCGCTCGGCCACCCGCTCAAACACCGCCAGGAACGCTTCCACATCATCCCCCGGGGTCATCTTTTGCAACGCTTGTCTCACCGCTTTCCGGACGCTGCCGTCGTCACCCGGTCCCGGGGCTGTTGCTGCCGGTCCGGCACGGATCGACTTGGCCAGGAGAACCATCTGTTCTTGGTGCCTTTGTTCCTGCAATTTCAAAGAGTGCTGCTGATGATCCAACGACCGGAGCAGGTGTGCATTGATCTGTTGCTACTGCTTTAGTATTTCCTCCATAGCGTCGCCGGGTTTGGGCTGTAGTATAGCCGCTTGAATCCAGGACATGTGCTACCGGGTCACCAGAAATGGAAGCTACACCTCACCGGGCTGGCATGCCCGCGTTCTCCACCATATGTGAGGTAGCGTGGTCGGCTGCGCAGCAGAAGACACGGGATCCAGGCACCAAGGGTCACAGCACACGGTTTAATATCCAAACAAAAGTCCACAACAGTACACATGTGCCTCTCCGGCAGAGAACTCAGGGAGTTGTGTTCACTCCCTCACACCCGGCACACCCGCCCTTGTTCCTGTTTCCTTTTAACCCTTCCTTCAGCCTGTAGGGAAAACAGCATTAACCCTGGAGTGGAGTTACTTTCTATCATGGAGTGAGCACAACCGGGGCGAGACATACCGGCCGTCATAGATAACCCCGGTCACAGTCTCACAACCCATAGACACAGACGGCTCTGCCACAGACCCAAATACACACACTGTTCTGCCACAGACCCATAGAAACAGACGGTTCTGCCGCAGACCCATGGATACAGACGGCTCTGCCACAGACCCATAGATACAGACGGCTCTGCCACAGACCCATAGATACAGACGGTTCTGCTGTGGCGCCCTGGACAAGCCAGGTCGTCACAGAACTACACCAACACACCCCACACCCCGGATAGGCACACCGAAGCCAAACACAAAATCCTTGTTGCCTTCCTCCAGGGGCTGATGTCCACACCAGGGGGTGGGCCAGGCGGTTGGTCCCGCCCACCGAGGAGTTCACAGTCCTGGAGGCGGGAAAAGGAGTCAGATGAGTTTTGGAGTTTGAGAAGTGAGGAAGTAAAGTAGTAGAGGAGCAGTCTGAAGGCGGTCCGGGTGTGTGGCCCGGACAGAACAGCAAGGTTGGCAGACGGTGGTGACCGTCTGCAGGAGAGGCTAATTGGAGCAAACCGTATGGACCGTGGATGGGCGGTGGCCCGGCGGTACCGAATCGGAGAGTAAAGAGAAGCCAGCACCATCCGGCAGGGCTTACGGACCCCGACAAGGCTAGGAGTCGCCGTTAAATTTGTCAAATCCGTTAGCGAAGGGAACCTCCGGGGTTTCCCAGCAGTCAAGACCCGATTGAAGGCAACCGCTCAAACCGTAGAGGGAAACACAGTCACCGCCAAGGCTACAGTTCCCAGGGCCAGAGCCTGCGGGCAAAAGGGGCTCCCTCAGCCTCCATCCAAGCTGGGGAGCGGGTTACCGGTGGGAAGCCATTGGAACCGTAACACAACACAGGTGCAGGGAAAGGCAGTCACCATCAACCTGCCGGGAGGAGAAACACCGCAGCCGTCTGTGAGACCCGTCCATCCAGCCGTTTGTTTTACCGGAGACTTTGCATTCGTCATTGGCTGAGTGAGTAGCACCGTGCCGTGCGGCACAGCGCTGCCCCCGCGACCCTGCACCTCACCAGGCCCCGTAACCCACCTGCCATACATCCCTACCTCCCTCATCGGGTCCCGGGACAACCAAACCCCCTACCCACGGAGGGGAGAACCAACATACAAGCTGCTCCCTGTCATCGCTCCCGGGATCCCCATCCAGAGCAGCGGTGGTGTCACCAATCTCACCACAACCGTGGGTGGCGTCACGGACAATATCCCTAAACCCAAACAACCCCCTTTCACTCACGGGCGAGGAACGCTGCTCGAGTCCCCGGGATCCGGCCCACCGCTCGAGCCACCACCGAGCAGCAGCAGCAGCCGGACCCGAGCAGTGGGTGAGCGCAGCGTCCCCTCCTCCGCCCGCGACAACTTGGCGTCACGAACAGGATCTTACCGCTCTGCCGTCTGGTAGAGGAGCGCCTTGTAACCGCCGGAGGTGTCCGGCCGAAAATTTGGAGAAGCCGCCATTTTCGGCGCGAAAAGTCCTAGCTCGAGCGTTTCCTCGAGCAGTGGAGGCGCGAAAGCCAAAACCCCGCCCCTGTAGAGGAGGAGCCGGAAAAAGACAAAGGGGGACGGATGGCGTCTGGCCACATGTAGCCCGCGGCTATGAAAGCAGGGACGCCAGTACCCTGCGGCCATCTTTTTGTTGGTTCCTGGAAGAGGCCTCCGCAGAAATGTACCAGCCGTCCCGCAGCACCGTAGCCCCCACGCCTGGAACCGCGGCGTGGGTGGAGGTCCGGACCGTCCATCTACAACAAAGGATGCAGATCCGCATGCAGCTCCTCCTGGAGGAGTGGGAGGCCGACATGGCGGAGGTGGTAGTGGCTATAAGGAGACGCGAGGAGGAGGATTTGGAGGAGCGGGTAAGGGACCCGCGTCCCTGTATTACGGAAGGATCGGCCATTGCGGCTGAAGGGCCCGACCCGCGCCTGCTCACCCTGCCGCCTCCCTCGCTATCCGCGTTAGTCGCTACTGCCCCGCCACTAGGCCCGCTACCCGCCCAACCGGTACCGGTACCCCCGCCTGTCTGTCCAAGCGGACCGATCTGCAGCCGAGGCCCGTGACCGTGCAGCACCGCTCCCGTGGAAGACGCCGAAGGCCGAGCCCGTTTGTGAAGTTGTACCGGAGGCACCGCTGATCTGCCTGATCCCGCATCGGCCCCGGCAGTCCGTCTCGTACAGGAGGAGGCGGAGGTTCAGCGGGAGAGGATCCCTGTGCCCGTTCCCCACACCTCGGCTGAGGTTGCGCCGGGTCGCCGCTGCAAGGCAGCACCTCAGGCTAAGTCACCGCGGGACCTTCCACCCAGATTCCCAGTGGTGGGCAGCGTCCAGGAGGTCTCATGGGGCCCGACCCGTGCGCAGGGGCTTGCAGCAGCCCCGTATTGGGACAGAGAACCGACACCGCTGGGCCTGGAGATTGCCGAAAGGGAGAGAAGGAAGGCGGAGCTGGTGGCCCGCACCATTGAAGAGAAGGAGCGCCTCCGAAGAGCCACTTTCCGGGTGAGGGGCCCGAGATATGAGGGACAGGTCCGGCAATTTGATACCCGAAGGGGGTATGGCTTCGTTTATGAACCGGGCCTGGAGGCCGAAGTTTTCGTGGCCCGGAGAGATGTGAATGATCACCTACCGGAAGACCATCCCAGCCGCAACCTGCTCCCCGGTGACCTCGTCAATTACACCCGACATTGTGGGGAGAGGGGATGGTACGCCCTGGGTGTCCGTCTGAGAGTAGGCCAGGGGCTTCAAACGCCCGCTCAGCCCTCTACCCCGGTCGGTGAGCTGGACCTGAAGTGAAGTCGGCGGTCCCCCGCCAAAAGGTTGTCCCCATTGGGACCATCAGCACCGTTGTTGAGAGTACCGTTTGGAAGTTTGAGAAGGATAAGTGAAAATGATTAACCGAAAGTTTACCTGATTAACAACCGTGATTGAACCGGTCGTTGCCGGCAACTGTTGTCCCCGTGGGGACTGTCTGTATCCTTGCGTAAGGAACTGCTTACGTATAAGCCCGAGAACTTGCAGGGCAACCACAAACTCAGTGGAATGTAAATAAAAATGTTGTTGGCTTGAAACCGTGACCGCCTCCGGAGAGGCTGATTTGGAGGATGGGCCTGGAGGAAAGTGATGGCCCAGGCCCGCCACTACCGTAACCGGTGGCGATCCTCCGGGGGTTCAGGGGTTCCCCATGGACGCGGGTTCCCTGAAAGAAACAGAACCCGCTCGGGCAACTTGGTGCTGGACTGGGGTCAAGGGGTGCTGCCCATTTGCTTAGGGGCAGCATCAGGTTGCATGAGTGGGAGAAGAGCAGAAGCCGTAACCGTTATTTATTAAAAATGTTGGTAACGTTTAAGAAATGTGCCTCCCGATGTGGGAAGATTGAAAAATGCTTGTTTACATGTTTTACAGTTTTTTTATCTTTTTACAGTTAAAATAAAACCGGTGATGGACGGGCAGCCCGCGGACGGTCTGCATTTTACTAAGGGGGAATGTGGCGCCCTGGACAAGCCAGGTCGTCACAGAACTACACCAACACACCCCACACCCCGGTTAGGCACACCGAAGCCAAACACAAAATCCTTGTTGCCTTCCTCCAGGGGCTGATGTCCACACCAGTGGGTGGGCCAGGCGGTTGGTCCCACCCACCGAGGAGTTCACAGTCCTGGAGGCGGGAAAAGGAGTCAGATGAGTTTTGGAGTTTGAGAAGTGAGGAAGTAAAGTGGTAGAGGAGCAGTCTGAAGGCGGTCCGGGTGTGTGGCCCAGACAGAACAGCAAGGTTGGCAGACGGTGGTGACCGTCTGCAGGAGAGGCTAATTGGAGCAAACCGTATGGACCGTGGACGGGCGGTGGCCCGGCGGTACCGGATCGGAGAGTAAAGAGAAGCCAGCACCATCCGGCAGGGCTTACGGACCCCGAAAAGGCTAGGAGTCGCCGTTAAATTTGTCAAATCCGTTAGTGAAGGGAACCTCCGGGGTTTCCCAGCAGTCAAGACCCGATTGAAGGCAACCGCTCAAACCGTAGAGAGAAACACAGTCACCGCCAAGGCTACAGTTACCAGGGCCAGAGCCTGCGGGCAAAAGGGGCTCCCTCAGCCTCCATCCAAGCTGGGGAGCGGGTTACCGGTGGGAAGCCATTGGAACCGTAACACAACACAGGTGCAGGGAAAGGCAGTCACCATCAACCTGCCGAGAGGAGAAACACCGCAGCCGTCTGTGGGACCCGTCCATCCAGCCGTTTGTTTTACCGGAGACTTTGCATTCGTCATTGGCTGAGTGAGTACCACCGTGCCGTGCGGCACAGCGCTGCCCCCGCGACCCTGCACCTCACCAGGCCCCGTAACCCGCCTGCCATACATCCCTACCCCCTCACCGGGCCCCGGGACAACCAAACCCTACCCACGGAGGAGAGAACCAACATCCAAGCTGCTCCCCGTCATCGCTCCCGGGATCCCCGTCCAGAGCATCGGTGGTGTCACCAATCTCACCACAACCATGGGTGGCATCACGGACAATATCCCTAAACCCAAACCACCCCCTTTCACTCATGGGCCAGGAACGCCGCTCAAGTCCCCGGGATCCGGCCCACCGCTCGAGCCACCACCGAGCAGCAGCAGCCGGACCCGAGCAGTGGGTGAGCCCGCGACACTGCCACAGACCCATAGATACAGACGGCTCTGCCACAGACCCATAGATACAGACGGCTCTGCCACAGACCCATAGACACACACTGCTCTGCTACAGGCTCATAGACACAGACGGCTCTGCCACCGGCCAATAGACACAGACTGCTCTGCCACAGACCCATAGATACAGACAGCTCTGCCACAGATGGCTCAGCCACAGACCCATAGACAGAGACGGCTCTGCCACAGACAAACACTGCTCTGCTACAGACCCATAAACACAGACGGCTCTATAACACAGACCCAAAGACACACACTGCTCTGCTACAGGCCCATAGACACAGACGGCTCTGCCAACGGCCCAAAGATGCAGACGGCTCTTCCACAGACCCATAGATACAGACGGCTCTGCCACCGACCAATAGACACAGACTGCTCTGCCACAGACTCATAGACACAGACGGCTCTGCCACATGCCCATAGACACAGACGGCTCTGCCACAGACCCATAGACAGAGACAGCTCTGCCACAGACACACACTGCTCTGCTACAGACCCAAAGACACACACTGTTCTGTTACAGGCCCATAGACACAGACAGCTCTGCCACCGGCCCATAGACGCAGACGGCTCTGCCACAGACCCATAGATACAGACGGCTCTGCCACAGACCCATAGATACAGACGGCTCTGCCACAGACCCATAGACAGAGACGGCTCTGCCACAGACACACACTGCTCTGCTACAGACCCAAAGACGCACACTGCTCTGTTACAGGCCCATAGACACAGACAGCTCTGCCACAGACCCATAGATACAGACGGCTCTGCCACAGACCCATAGATACAGATAGCTCTGCCACAGACCCATAGACAGAGATGGCTCTGCCACAGACACATACTGCTCTGCTATAGACCCATAGACACAGACGGCTCTGCCACAGACCCAAAGACACACACTGCTCTGTCACAGACCCATAGAAACAGACAGTTCTGCCGCAGACCCATAGATACAGACGGCTCTGCCACAGACCCATAGATACAGACGGCTCTGCCACAGACCCATAGATACAGACGGTTCTGCCACAGACCCATAGATACAGACGGCTCTGCCACAGACCCATAGATACAGACGGCTCTGCCACAGACCCATAGACACACACTGCTCTGCTACAGGCTCATAGACACAGACGGCTCTGCCACCGGCCAATAGACACAGACTGCTCTGCCACAGACCCATAGATACAGACGGCTCTGCCACAGACCCATGGACACAGATGGCTCTGCCACAGACCCATAGACAGAGACGGCTCTGCCACAGACACACACTGCTCTGCTACAGGCCCAGAGACACAGACGGCTCTGCCACCGGCCCATAGATGCAGACGGCTCTGCCACAGACCCATAGATACAGACGGCTCTGCCACAGACCCATAGATACAGACGGCTCTGCCACAGACACACACTGCTCTGCTACAGACCCAAAGACACACACTGCTCTGTTACAGGCCCATAGACACAGGCGGCTCTGCCACAGACCCATAGATACAGACGGCTCTGCCACAGACCCATAGATACAGATGGCTCTGCCACAGACCAATAGACAGAGACGGCTCTGCCACAGACACATACTGCTCTGCTATAGACCCAAAGACACACACTGCTCTGCTACAGGCTCATAGACACAGACGGCTCTGCCACCGGCCAATAGACACAGACTGCTCTGCCACAGACCCATAGACACAGACGGCTCTGCCACAGACCCATAGACACAGACGGCTCTGCCACATGCCCATAGACACAGACGGCTCTGCCACAGACCCATAGACACAGACGGCTCTGCCACAGACCCATAGACCGAGATGGCTCTGCGACAGACACACACGGTTCTGTCACAGGCCCATAGACACAGACTGCTCTGCCACATGCCCATAGACAAAGACGGCTATGCCACAGGCCCATAGACACAGATGGATCTGCCACAGACCCATAGATACAGACGGCTCTCCCACAGACCCATAGACACACACTGCTCTGCTACAGGCCCATCGACACAGACGGCTCTGCTACAGGCCCATGGACACAGACGGCTCTGCCACAGACCCATAGACACAGACGGCTCTGCCACTGTGGCGCCCTGGACAAGCCAGGATGTCACAGGCACTGCAACAACACACCCCACACCCCGGTTAGGAACATCTAAGTCAGACACAAATCCTTGTTGCCCCCCTCCAGGGGCTGATGTCCACACCAGGTGGGGCGGAGCCAGGCGGTTGGCTCCTCCCACCGAGGAGTTCACAGTCCTGGAGGCGGGAAAAGGAAGGCAGTTGTGGAGTTGAGAGTAGTTTGGAGAGTTGAGGGAAGTGGTAGTGGAGGAACTGACTGGCCGTGTCCAGGTACGTGGCCCGGGCACCTGAGAGCAAGGTTAGCAGACGGTGGTGACCGTCTGCAGGAGAGGCCGATTGACGCACAACCGTAAAGACCGGGGACGGGTGGTGGCTCGCCGGTACCGGATCGGGGAGCGAAGAGAAGCCAGCACCATCCGGCAGGGCCTACGGACCCCAACCAGGCTAGGAGTTGCCGTAAAACCGGTCACATCCGTCAGCGACGGGAACCTCCGGGGTTTCCCAGCAGTAAAGACCCGACGGAAGGCAACCGTCCAAACCGTGAGGGAGAGAAAGCTACCGCCAGAGCTAGAGCTCCCAGGGCCAGAGCCTGCGGGCAAACAGGGGCTCCCTTAGCCAACCTACCGCTGGGGAGCGGGTTACTGGTGGGAAGCCATCGGGGCCTAGAACATAATACCGGTGCAGGGAGAGACAGTTACCGCCAACCTACCGGGCGTGACCGTCGCAGCCGTCTGTGTGACTCGTCCATCCAGCCGTTTGTTTTACCAGCGACTCCGTGTGCGTTACTGGCTGAGTAAGTACCACCGTGCCGTCTGGCACTGCGCTGCCCCGCGACCCTGCACCTCGCCAAACCCCGCTATCCACCTTACACTCACCATCATCGGGCCCCGGGACCACCAAATCCCTCTACCCACGGAGGGGAGAGAAAACATCTCGGCTGCTCCCTGTCATCGCTCCCGGGATCCCCGTCCAGAGCAGCGGTGCTGTCCCAACCTCACCACAACCATGGGTGGCGTCACGGACAACATCCCCAAACCCAAACCGTCCCCTTTTCACTCACGGGCGAGGAGCGCCGCTCGAGTCCCCGGATTCGGCCCACCGCTCGAGCCACCGAGCAGCAGCAGCAGTGCCGGACCCGAGCGTGGTGAGCGTATCGGCCTCCCCGCCCGCGACAACTTGGCGTCACGAAGTGCGCCTTGTGTCCCGCCGGAGGTGTCTGGCCGAAAATTTTCGAAAGCCGACATTTTGGGCGCGAAAAGTCCCTGCTCGAGCGTCTTCTCGAGCAGTGGAGGCACGAAAGTCGAAGCTCCGCTTCTGAAGAGGAGGTGCCAAAGAGACACCAAGGGGGGACGGAAACAAGATGTCTGCGCCCGACGGAGCCGCAGACGTGCCGGCAGATGGAAATGGGCCCGGCCATGCTCTGGCCGCAGGAGCGGGAGGGGCCGCGGCCCCCGCCCTTGCTCATTTGATGCCGTTCTCCTTGCTCTATGAGCCCGGAGCTACCTGGCTTCCGCAGTACGACGGGAAACCTGACACCTTGCAGGTCTTCCGGAAGAAGCTTAGCCCGCTTTTAGAACTGAACCCCCTGACTGAGAAGCAGCGTGCAGCGGTGGTGCTGGGGCAGCTAACCGGCGCAGCTGAGCAGGAGACGGAGACCTGGGCCGAGGGGGACCGGTCCTCCGTGGCCACTATCTTCAAAAAGCTACAGATTGCCTTTGAAATTCGCACCGGGGCTGAGCTGCGGATGCAGTTTTACCAATGCCGACAGCGACCTACCAACAGTATCAGAGACTATGCCCTGCGTCTACAAACTTCTCTCCGGACGCTGAAGCGGGTGGATACCATCAATGATGCTGACAGTAACAAAATGCTAGTAGAGCAGTTCGTGCAGGGGATGAGATCCCCGGAGGACCGCAAACAGCTGCGGCTGTGGGCCTTAGAGCACCCTGATGTGGACTTTGCCGTGTTGAAAGAACGGGCCATTAAGGCTCTGCAGCCCCTGGCATCCGAAGTCCCTGGAGCGGCCCCCTGGCTGGCTGAGACGGCTCCCATCGTGGAAGCTCCTTCTCCCCCAACTCCTGCAGCGCCTGCGAATTCTGGCGGAATGATGGAGGAACTGGCTGCCCAAGTTCGTCGTATGGATGGAGACCTCGCCAAGATCCGCGCCGCACTGCAGCTTCCAATGAGGTCCAGGCCCCTGGGGGGGTTACAGCTCGCCGACCGCCCAGAAGATGTCCCCTGGACGCAGCGGAAAAGGGCTACTGAGCCACGGTGTGGACCCCCGATCTGTTACAAGTGCAGCAAGCCCGATCACTACTCCTGACGGTGTCCGTTAAATGAACAACCCCTGGGGCCAAGGGCCAATCCTCAGGAGTAGAACCCAGTGCCCCCCCCCGACTGGCGGGACCAGTTCATCGGGGCCCGCCCCATCATCCCTATGGCTGTGGACGGCGTCCCGCTGATGGCGCTCCTGGACACTGGATCTCAGGTAACCACGATGCCGTATACACTGTATCAACGGTATTGGGGGGAGGATGAACTTGCCCCTCCAGATGGCAGCATGACATTGATTGCCGCTGATGGCCTCCCTTTGACCCAAGTGGGGTACAAACATGTGGCTATGACTGTGGGGCGAACCGAGCTACAACACCAAGGGATGGTCGTGATAAGGAATGACCCCAGCGATCATGATCCAAAGGTGGTGCTAGGAACGAATGTAATGGAGCATTGCATGAGTGCGGTGCTGACCCTACTACAACAGCTGGCGGCCACCGCATCGGGAGGTCGACAGAGGGCGGTGCAGCGAGAGATCCGGGCCTTGATGTACCGGAAGCAAGTGAACTCTGCGGGAGGACAGATTGGGGGAGTGAGAGTGATGGATGTGGCCCTTTTAACTGTGCCTCCCCGGAGCGAAATGATGATCTGGTGTAGGGCAGCCGTAGGTCCCCAGGGACATGATTACCCGGCCATGGTAGAGCCATGCCCTCCGAACACTGGCCCACCGTAATGGCCGCCAGGGGAGTGGTGGACGTTAAGAAGGGGAGGGTGCCTGTGAGAGTGTTAAATTGTGGGGAAGAGGAGGTTAGGCTCCCACGGTACGCCACCCTCGCCAAGCTACTAACCCTGGACCCCCACACCATCCAAAAGGCAGTCTCCCCAGCCTCCTCGCCCTCCGTCAGTCGCCACGCGCCCCCTCCACAGTTGGGTGAGTGGTGTCGAGAGCTGCATGTAGGCACTGACGATACCCCCACACATCACAGGGATGGGGTATACCGGGCAGTACAGGAATACGAGCAGGTTTTCAGCAAGCACCCGCTAGACTTTGGGCAGATTAAAGGGGTCCAACACTACATACCCACCGGCAGGCACCCCCCTATTAAAGAGAGGTATAGGCCTATCCCGTCCGTACATTACCAATGCGCCAAACATGAAAGAGGAAGCGGTTATTCGGGATAGCTGCAGTCCCTGGGCCGCTCTGTTGGTGCTGGTCAAGAAAAAGGATGGCACAATGAGGATGTGTGTGGATTACCGGAAGATCAACCAGATAACCCATAAAGATGCCTATCCTCTGCCCCGTATTGAAGAATCTCTAGCCGCGCTGAGGACAGCTAACTACTTCTCTACCCTCGATCTCACCAGCGGATACTGGCAGGTGGCCGTAGCACCTGAAGACCGTGAAAAGACCGCCTTCGCAACCCCCATGGGACTCTGTGAGTTCAACAGCATGCCGTTTGGGCTGTGCAACACCCCTGGAACCTTCCAACGGCTAATGGAATGCTGTCTGGGACACCTGAATTTTGAGACTGTCTTGCTGTACCTGGACGATGTAATCGTGTACTCGCAGACGTATGAAGCTCACCTGGAGCACCTAGCTGAGGTGTTCGCACCCTTGCCAAGTATGGGATGAAACTGAAACCCTCCAAGTGTCACCTGTTGAAGCCCAGGGTACAGTACCTCGGACACGTGGTGGGCGCGGAAGGCGTCGCCCCAGACCCGGAAAAGATCACTGCCATACAGGACTGGCCGAGGCCGACTACGGTGAGGGAGGTGAGACAGTTCCTGGGCCTGGTGGGCTACTACCACCGCATTATAAAAGGGTACACGAAGATGGCTGCCCCCATGCAAGACCTCCTCGTGGGACAGACCAAGGGTGGTAGGCCTACTGGGACTCCGTTAGTGTGGGAGGAAAAGCACGACGAGTCCTTCCGCCAACTGAAGGCGGCGTTGACCGGGGAAGAGATCCTAGCGTACCCCGACTACAGCCTCCCATTCATCCTTTATACTGATGCCAGCAATGTGGGCTTGGGAGCGGTATTGGCCCAGAATCAAGACAGCAGGGAAAGGGTGATCGCTTATGCCAGCCGAAAACTCCGACCCACCGAAAGGAATCCTGAGAATTACAGCTCCTTCAAGCTCAAGCTTCTAGCACTGGTGTGGGCTATCACCGAGCGGTTCCGCCATTACCTAGCATCGGCCAAGTTCACCGCTTACACAGACAATAACCCACTAACCCATCTGGATACAGGCAAGCTTGGTGCATTGGAGCAGCGGTGGGTGGCCAGGCTGGTCAATTATGACTTCACCATCAAATACCGGGCCGGCCGTACAAATGCCAACGCCGATGCCCTCTCCCGGATGCCCGACCTGTCAGAAGAGGGGCTGGATGATGATGACTTTGAAGAGATCAAGTTGCCTGCGTTTCACCGGCCGCCAGTCGAGAAGTTGCGTGTCCATCAACAACAGGTGAACCTGGACCCGCTGCCCAGTAAGGGGTGGCAAGAAGCCCAGGATCAAGCACCCGCTGACCGTTTAGTCAAAACCTTGGTGGAACAGGGCTCGGCTGGAATGGACCCTACTGCCCCTGCCGTGGCCCAACGCTTGTGGCGGGAACAAATCCGGCTATGCCTGCATCAAGGGAAGCTGTATCGTGAGTTAATCAATCCGAAGAACCACGAGAAGATTCGCCAGCTGGTGATTCCTCAAGCTAACGTGCCCACTGTCCTCCAGGCATACCATGACGGTGCCGGACACTTCGGGTGGAAAAAGCTGGAAATGCTGTTAAGGGAGCGGTTCTATTGGAGTGGGGTGCGGGAATCTGTGGAGGCCTGGTGCCAAGAATGCGGCCCCTGCACACTGAGAAGAAGGTATGAGGCCAGCCAGAAGGCCCCGCTACGCCCAATCGTTACGCATCAACCGCTGGATCTAGTGGCCCTCGACCATGTGAAGCTCACCCCTAGCCGAAGTGGGTATACTTATGCCCTGACCATTGTGGACCACTATTCAAGATTTATGGTGGTTGTCCCCATCAAGGACCTGACCGGCCGTACCGCCGCTAGAGCATTCCAGGCCTATTTCTGTCAGCCGCATGGATACCCGGAGAAGGTGCTTACCGACCAGGGCCCGGCCTTTGAAGCGGAGGTGTTCCAAGAATTCTGCCAGCTGTTCGGTTGCAAGAAAATTTGGACCACGCCTTATCACGCCCAAACCAATGGCATGTGCGAAAAGATGAACCACTTGGTCCTGAACCTCCTCAAGACGTTGCCGCTGGAGGAGCGGAACCTATGGCCAGAGAAACTACCTGACCTGGTCGATATGTACAACAACATTCCTTCCAGCTCTCCAAAGTGCACACCGGCGTACCTGATGAGAGCTCGGCCCGGTCGACTGCCAGTGGACCTGGAGATGGGGTTGGAGGTCCCGGAAGCGCTCCCCTCGACTGCGGGGTGGGACATTCAACGAAGAGCACAGTACCAACAGGTCCAGGACTATGTAGAAAAGAATTTGTGCCAGAGTCGGAAGCAGCAGGAGCAGGGCTTCAACAAAAAGGCGGCTGCAGGTCCCTTTCTGCCCCGGGATGGCGTCTTGAAGCGAAAGCGAAGGACCCATAAGCTAGACGACCAATGGGAGGAGGCCCCGTATGTAATACAACCCACCAATTGGGAGAATGGAAAGGCCTACCAGATCAGCCGTGACCAGGGGAAGACTTTGCCACGGTTTCCCGAGATCACCTGAAGAGGTGTCCCCCACCATTGAGGACGGCAACTGAAGCCCCGGCCACCGAACCGGCTGAGGAGAAGGAGAAAGGGGTAATCCACACCATGATGGGCGATTTCCCGGCCGATTGGCCAACACAGAACGGCGCAGTGATCCTTCCCGTAATACTGTTCCCACAACCCGTGGAGGAAAAAGAGATGGAAGTGGCCGTTAATGCCTCGGCGCCCAGGGATGTGCCTGTACCCAGCTTCCCTATGCCTCTGCCTGCCCCACATGAGAGCCGAGGGGAGGAACTAGCTGTGTCCTCTACTCCAGTGCCTACCCCCACCAACCTTGGCCCCCATAGGTCCGCACGTCCCAACCTAGGTCGACCCCCGCTTAGGTACAGGGAGACTAACATTTAGGGGTGTGATGTTCTTGTATGTTGACTCACCACTTCTCCTCTGGTCACCAATGGAACAGATCCTTCATTTCATGACCTGATGTTTCCTGTGCCTTAAGGGCATTATATCACACAGTAACTTGTTAATTATCAGAGCAGCATGAGATAATTTCACTTCAATTGCATAAGCAAAGATAAAAGTGTTGTGAGTCCAGCACCTATCTTCCATTACCAGAGAACCATATAAAATTGAAGAAGGCGAATAGCCGAAACGTTTTATTTATAATAACCTTACTGGAAGAAAACTTTTTTTGAATAAAAATAATCAAAATAAAATTCCTCTTGAGTGCCGGAGTTACTTATACTATAGTTCGATTTTTTTCTCCAGAGCACCCACTCTAAACGGTGTGCTTAGCCATACCCCATCTTAACCTACCGTGAGTGACCGTCGCAGCCGTCTGTGGGACTCAACCATCCAGCCGCTTGTTTTACCAGAGACTCCGTGTGCGTTACTGGCTGAGTAAGTACCACCGTGCCATCTGGCACTGCGCTGCCCCGCGACCCTGCACCTCGCCAAACCCAGCTATCCACCTTACACTCACCATCATCAGGCCCCGGGACCACCAAATCCCCCTACCCACGGAGGGGAGAGAAAACATCTCGGCTGCTCCCTGTCATCACTCCCTGGATCCCCGTCCAGAGAAGCGGTGGTGTCCCAACCTCACCACAACCGTGGGTGGCGTCACGGACAACATCCCCAAACCCAAACCGTCCCCTTTTCACTCACGGGCGAGGAGCGCCGCTCGAGTCCCCGGATCCGGCGCACTGCTCGAGCCACCGAGCAGCAGCAGCAGTGCCGGACCCGAGCGTGGTGAGAGCAGCGCCCTCCCCGCCCGCGACACCACAGACCCATAGATAGAGAAGGCTCTGCCACAGACACACACTGCTCTGTGTGACACCCTGGACTAGTCAGGTCGTCCCAGGTAGTCACACACAACACCACACCCCCTCCCGATTAGGTAACACCAATCACTACCTCTTATTGCAGAGCTCTTTGATAGACTCCGAGGTGCTCACATCTTTACCAAGTTAGATCTGCATGGGGCTTATAACCTGGTATGCATCTGTGAGGGTGATGAATGGAAGATCGCATTTAATACCAGAGACGGTCACAATGAGTACCTGGTTATGCCCTTTTGTTTAAGCAACGCCCCAGCAGTCTTCCAAAACTTCGTAAATGATGTGTTTCAAGACCTTCTACTGTCATCTGTCGTCATCTATCTGGATGACATATTAATTTTTTCTCCCGATCTCGATAAGAACCGTCAGGATGTGATTCGAGTGCTTTCTCGGCTAAGGGAGCATTCGTTATTCGCAAAGCTCGAGAAGTACGTCTTCGAGCAAAGGTCGGTCTCCTTCTTGGGATATATTATCTCCCATGAGGGCTTGGCGATGGATCCCGTTAAGGTGTCTGCAGTGCAGTAATGGTCTGAACCTAGGTCTCTCAAGGCGGTACAATGATTCCTAGGGTTCATTAACTATTACCGGCAATTTATTCCCCACTTCTCCACCCTAGTCGCTCCTTTGGTGGCCCTGACCAAAAAGGGAGAAAATCCCAAGGTTTGGTCAGCTGAGACTACACAGGCGTTTGTCTCTGTCAAGTCTTATTTCTGTAGTGCGCCTGTTCTCCCGCGACCTGATGAGAACAAACCTTTTATGATGGAGGTGGACGCATCCTCTGTGGGAGCCGGGGCTGTGCTGTTTCAAAAAGATACCAACGGGAGGAAAAGACCCTGTTTCTTTTTCGCCAAGACTTTCTCTCCAGCAGAGAGAAATTATGCCATCGGGGACCGAGAACTTCTTACCATGAAATTGGCTTTTGAAGAGTGGCGTCATCTGATTGAGGGTGCTAGACATGCAGTCCAGGTTTTTACTGACCATAAAAACCTTACTTACCTCCAGACGGCACAACGTCTAAACCTTCGACAGGCACGCTGGGCCTTGTTCTTTTCCCGGTTTCATTTCACAGTACATTTTCTCTCCGGAGACAAGAACTATAAGGCAGATGCACTCTCGCGGTCCATGGAGTCTACTCATGAGGAGGATGATGTCCCTCGCCTTATCTTACCATCTCAGGCGTTTCACACCCTTTCTCCAGTGACTCTTGACCAAATACCAGCTGGGAAGACCTTTGTACCTCCACCAAGACAGAATGATATTCTGTCTTGGCCTCATACTTCTAAGCTTGGTGGGCATTTCGGTGTCAGGCGGACGCAAGAGCTAATCGAGAGATGGTACTGGTGGCCTAATCTAGCTAACCAAGTAAGGAGGTACATTTGTTCTTGCTATTCCTGTGCATGAAACCGTCCTTCGCGTCAGAGACCGGCTGGTCTTCTACACCCACTGCCCGTACCCGATAGACCTTGGGAGTTTGTGGGAATGGATTTTATAGAACTCCCATCCTCACAAGGCCACCGTTTCATCTGGGTACTCTCTGATCACTTTTCACGAATGGTACATCTGGTTCCTCTGCGTGGCCTTCCCTCATCTAGTGTCTTGGCCAGACTCTTTCTCCAGCACGTCTTCAGATTGCATGGGATGCCTGATAGCATAGTATGTGACAGGGGTCATCAGTTTGCATCTCAGTTTTGGCGTGACTTTTGCAGCCTCTTGCAGATTGAGTTAAACATCTCTTCGGCCTATCATCCCCAGACCAATGGATTGGTGGAACGTACGAACCAGACATTAATAACGTACCTTCGTCATTTTGTTTCCGCACACCATGATGATTGGTCTTCACTCCTCCCTTGTGCAGAGTTCGCCCTTAACAACTCGGTGGCTGAGGCAACGGGTCAAACCCCTTTTGTCCTTAACAATGGACAACAGCCCCGGGTCCCTATGCCTTTTCCTGCCACTACTCCCACTCCTCTGGTTTCTGATTGGGCGACTAATGCCAGAGATGTATGGGATCATGCCCAAGCGGCTATTCAAGCGGCCAAGGACTGCATGAGACCTAGGGCTGATCGTCTCCGTCGCCTGGGTTAGACAGGGACCTAGTACTGATTCGGGCGTTGTTATACCCACTTCCCATGCTTTAGGGGAGTCGGGCTAGGTAGGAACTTCTCCCCTTCACTCCTGTTTACTCTCTGCGGCTAGCATAGAGAGTTCCCTGGCTCCTTATAGTGCGGATAGCACACGGGGCTTGGACAGGGACTTGCACTTGAGCCATTTCAGAGAAAGCTATTGCTCTCTGTTATCAGTTGTCATATTACACTTCCTCTATGAGCATAATAGAGGTTAGTTCTTAGGTTTGCCTGTGACCATTAACAGGAGACCTGTGCATTCTCTCCTTACCTAGGAGCATTGTTAATGCTTTGTTAATTTACTAGCTTACTTCTGTGAAGTAACAGAGGTATTTCCTATTCGTATGGGGTAGTCGCCCTAACTTATTTATTTGCTACCACATATTAGTTTATGCTAATACGGTACTCGCTGTGAGTTAAACAGGGTGTGTCGTACTAGTCCTTGTGTTGCTGTGAAGTAACAGGAACAAGTACTACTTCTGGGGTACAGACACCCTTTTCTGCTGTCACTAGTAGCAGTTGCACAGTGGGCTCTGACTGCTTGTTACTCGTAATTAGTTATAATACCACACAGCCCTGTAACATTAGCATTCTACCACAGAGGTGCAGGAGAAAGACGGCGAACCACCAACCTGAGTAAGGGGCAAAGCGCAGCCGACTGCGGGCACCGACCACCATCATTTTGGTTTACCAGAGACTCCAGTGTATATGTCATAGTGAGTACAACAGTGCCCTCGGGCCACGCACCGCACTGCACTGCACCATCCCACTCGCACCTCCTTCTCGCCCACAATCGGGCCACCAACCCCAGCCCACGGAGGGGATCAACACCAAGCTGCATAACACCGTCCCTGGGAGCCTAGTCAACGGCAGCGGTGGTGCCCAATAACTCAACACAAACCGTGGATGGCGTCACGAACTTAACCCCCAAACAACTGCGGCCCCCAGCCGTGAACCTCCCCACCGAACACCACCCCTCACGTAGCGCCAGCATCCCTTCAGAGTGACGTGACCCCTGGGTCCGGGAGGAGCTCGACCCACCCACCGACGAGCACGAATCCGAGCGGCTCGGCAGGCGGCCGAGCCCTGGGGCAGTACACGAAGTCAATAGGATTACGTGAATTAATGGAGAATCAGGTTCCCACTTCCCATCATTGGTGTAGTGGTAGGCTCTTCATTTGGGCTGTGAGGGGTTGTGGGTTCAAATCTTAGGCAAAGCCCATGGACTTTGTATGGCTGCATTCAATTGCCTCGTCCAATGGACTGCGTTGCCTATGAGTTTCCATTGGAGTGATAGGCCAGGCACTGTCTGTTGATTTTGTTTGGCCATGTTGTGTGTGCAGTCACTAGGATTATGTGAATTAATGTAGCGTCAGTTTCCCACTTCCCATTGTTGATGTAGTGGTAGGCTCTTTGCTTTGGCTATGAGAGATTGTGGGTTCAACTCTCAGGCAAGGCCCATGGACTTTGTATGGTCCATTCAATTTCCTGGTCCAATGGACTGTGCTGCGAATGGGTTTCTATTGTAGTAATAGACTAGGCACTGTCTTTTGCTTTTGTTTGTCCGTGTTGTGTGCGCAGTCACTAGGGTATGGGAATTAATGTAGAGTCAATTTCCCACTTCCAATTGTTGATGTAGTGGTAGGCTCTTTGCTTGGACTACGAGAAGTTGTGGGTTCAACTCTCAGGCAAGGCCCATGGACTTTGTGTGGCTCCATTCAATTGCCTGGTCCTATGGACTGTGCTGCTGTGTGTTTCCATTGGAGTAATAGGCCAGGCACTTTCTTTTGCTTTTGTTTGACCGTGTTGTGTGCGCAGTCACTAGAATTATGTGAATTAATGTAGAGTCAGTTTCCCACTTCCCATTGTTGGTGTAGTGGTAGGCTCTTTGCTTTGGCTATGAGAGGTTGTGGGTTCAACTCTCAGGTCAAGGCCCATGAACTTTGTATGGCTCCATTCAATTTCCTGGTCCAATGGGCTGTGCTGCCAATGGGTTTCCATTGGCGTAATAGGCTAGGCACTGTCTTTTGCTTTTGTTTGTCCGTGTTGTGTGCGCAGTCACTAGGATTATGTGAATTAATGTAGAGTCAGTTTCCCACTTCCCATTGTTGCTTTAGTGGTAGGCTCTTTGCTTGGGCTACAAGAGGTTGTGGGTTCAACTCTCAGGCAAGGCCCATGGACTTTGTGTGGCTTCGTTCAATTGCCTTGTCCAATGGACTGTGCTGCCTATGGGTTTACATTGGAGTAAAAGGCCAGGCACTGTCTTTTGCTTTTGTTTGACCGTGTTGTGTGCGCAGTCACTAGGATTATGTGAATTAATGTAGAGTCAGTTTCCCACTTCCCATTGTTGGTGTAGTGGTAGGCTCTTTGCTTTGGCTATGAGAGGTTGTGGGTTCAACTCTCAGGTCAAGGCCCATGAACTTTGTATGGCTCCATTCAATTTCCTGGTCCAATGGGCTGTGCTGTCAATGGGTTTCACTTGGAGTAATAGGCTAGGCACTGTCTTTTGCTTTTGTTTGTCCGTGTTGTGTGCACAGTCACTAGGATTATGTGAATTAATGTAGAGGCAGTTACCCACTTCCCAGTGTTGATGTAGTGGTAGGCTCTATGCTTGGACTATGAGCGGTTGTGGGTTCAACTCTCAGGCAAGGCCCATGGACTTTGTGTGGCTCCATTCAATTGCCTGGTCCTATGGACTGTGCTGCTTGTGTGTTTCCATTGGAGTGATAGGCCTGGCACTGTGATTGGCGTTGTTGTGTGTGCAGTCACTAGGATTATGTGAATTAATGTAGAGTTAGTTTCCCACTTCCCATTGTTGGTGTAGTGGTAGGCTCTTTGCTTAGACTACAAGAGGTTGTGGGTTCAACTCTCAGGCATGGCCCAAGAACGTCTTATGGCTTCATTCAATTGGCTGGTCCAATGGACTGTGCTGCCTATGAGTTTCCATTGGAGTGATAGGCTAGGCACTGTCTCTTGCTTTTGTTTGGCCTGGTTGTGTGCGCAGTCACTAGGATTATGTGAATTGATGTAGAGTCAGTTTCCCACTTCCTGTTTTTGGTGTAGTGGTAGGCTCTTTGCTTGGGCTACGAGAGCTTGTGGGTTCAACTTACCGGTAAGACCCATGGACTTTGTCTGGCTCCATTCAATTGTCTGGTCCAATGGACAGTGCTGCATATTAGTTTCCGTTGGAGTGATAGGCCAGGCTCTGTCTTTTGCTTTTATTTGGCCGTATTGTGTGCGTAGTCACAAGGATTATGAGAAATAATATAGAGTTAGTGTCCCACTAGTCCAAAATGGTGTAGTGGTAGGGCCTTTCTTTGGGCTACGACAGATTGAGGGTTCGACTCTCAGGCAAGGCCCATGGACTTTGTATGGCTGCATTCCATTGCCTGGTCCAATGGACTTCGTTGCCTATGAGTTTCCGTTGGAGTAATAGGCCAGGCATTGTCTTTTGCTTTTGTTTGGCCGTGTTGTGTGCGCAGTCACTAGGATTATTTGTATTAATGTAGAGTCAGTTTCCCATTTCCCATTGTTGGTGTGGTGGTAGGCTCTTTGCTTGGGATATGACAGGCTGTGGGTTTGACTTTCAGGGAAGGCCCATGAATATTGTATGGCTCCATTCAATTTCCTGGTTCAATTGACTGTATTGCCTATGAGTTTCAATTGGAGTGATAGACCGGGCACTGTCTGTTGATTTTGTTTGGCCATGTTGTGTGCGCAGTCACTAGTATTATGTGAATTAATGTAGAGTCAGTTTACCACTTCCCATTCTTGGTCTAGTGGTAGGCTCTTTGCTTGGGCTACAAGAGCTTGTGGTTCAACTCTCAGTCAAGGCCCATGGACTTTGTATGGCTCCGTTTAATTGCCTTGTCCAATGGACTGTGCTAGCTATGAGTTTCCATTGGAGTAATAGGTCAGGCACTTTCTTTTGCTTTTGTTTGGTCGTGTTGTGTGCGCAGTCACTAGGATTATGTGAATTAATGTAGAGTCAGTTTCCTATTTCCTAATGTTAATGTGGTGGTAGGCTCTTTGCTTGGGCTACGAGACATTGTGGGTTAGTCTCACAGGCAAGGTTCATGGATTTTGTATGGCTCCATTCAATTACCTGGTCCAGTGCACTGTGCTACCTATGAGTTTCAAGTGAAGTGATAGGACAGGCACTGTCTTTTGCTTTTGTTTGACCATGTTGTGTGCGCAGTCACTAGCATTATATGAATTAATGTAGAGTCAGTTTCATACTTCCCATTGTTGGTGTAGTGGTAGGCTCTTTGCTTGGGCTGCGAGAGCTTGTGGGTTCAACTTACAGGCAAGACCCATGGGCTTTGTCTGGCTCCATTTAATTGTCTGTTCCAATGGACTATGCTGCCTATTTGTTTCCACTGGAGTGATAGCATTGGCACTGTATTTTGCTTTTATTTGGCCGTGTTGTTTGCGCAGTCACAAGGATTATGTGAATTAATGTAGAGTCAGTTTCCCACTTCCCATTGTTGGTGTAGTGGTAGGCTCTTTGCTTGGACTACGAGAGGTTGTTGGTTTAACGCTCAGGCATGGCCCAAGGACTTTGTATGGCTCTATTCAATTGCCTGGTCCAATGGCCTGTGCTGCCTATGAGCTTCTATTGGAGAGATAGGCTAGGCACTGTCTCATGCTTTTGTTTGGCCAGGTTGTGTGCGCAGTCACTAGGATTATGTGAATTAATGTAGAGTCAGTATACCCACTTCCCATTGTTGGTGTGGTGGTAGGCCCTTTGCTTTGGCTGCGAGAGGTTGTGGGTTAGAATCTCAAGCAATGCCCATGGACTTTGTATGGCTCCATTCAATTCCCTGGTTCAATAGACTGTGCTGTTTATGAGTTTCCATTGGAGTTATAGGCTAGGCACTTTCTTTTGCTTTTGTTTGGCTGTGTTGTATGCGCAGTCACTAGGATTATGTGAATTAATGTAGCGTCAGGTTCCCACTTCCCGTTGTTGGTGTAGTGGTAGGCTCTTCATTTGGGCTACGAGAGATTTTGGATTCGACTCTCAGGCAAGGCCCATGTACTTTGTATGGCTCCATTCATTTGCTTGGTCCAATGGACTGTGCTGCCTTTGAATTTCCATAGGAGTGATAGGCTGGGCACTGTGTTTTGCTTTTGTTTGGCCGTGTTGTGTGCGCAGTCACTAGGATTATGTGAATTAATGTAGAATCAGTTTCCCACTTCCTGTTGTTGGTGTGGTGGTAGGCTCTTTGCTTGGGATACAATAGGTTGTGGGTTTGTGTTTTAGGCAAGGCCCATGGACGTGGTATGGCTCCATTCAATTTCCTGGTCCAATGGACTGTGCTGACTATGAGTTTCTATTGGAATAATAGGCTTGGCAATGTCCTTTGCTTTTGTTTGGCCGTGTTGTGTGCGCAGTCACTAGTATTATGAGAATTAATGTAGAGTCAGTTTCTCACTTCCCATTGTTGGTGTAGTGGTAGGCTCTTTGCTTGGCCTACGAGAGGTGGTGGGTTCGACTTTCAGTTAGGGCCCATGGACTTTGTATGGCTGCATTCAATTGCCTGGTCTAATGTACTGTGTTGCCTATGAGTTTCCATTCGAGTGATTGGCCAGGCACTGTCCTTTGCTTTTGTTTGGCCATGTTGTGTGCGCAGTCACTAGGATTATGTGAATTAATGTAGAGTCCATTCCCCACTTCTCTGTGTTGGTGTAGTGGTAGGTTCTTTGCTTGGGCTTTGAGAGGTTGTGGGTTTGACTCTCAGGCAAAGCCCATGGACTTTGTATGGCTGCATTCAATTGACTGTTCCAATGGACTTTGTTGCCTGTTAGTTTCCATTGCAGTGATAGGCTAGGCACTGTCTTTTGCTTTTGTTTGGCCATTTTGTGTGCACAGTCACTAGGATTATGTGAATTAATGTAGAGTCAGTTTCCCCCTTCTCCGTGTTGGTGTAGTGGCAGGATTTTTGATTGGGCTACGAGCGGCTGTGGGTTTTACTCTCAGGCAAGGCCCATGGACTTTGTATGGCTGCATTCAATGGACTGTGTTGCCAATGAGTTTCCATTGGAGTGATAGACCAGGCACTGTCTTTTGCTTTTGTTTGGCCATGTTGTGTGTGCAGTCACTAGGATTATGTGAATTAATGTAGAGCCAGTTGCTGACTTTGCCGTGTTGGTGTAGTGGTAGGCTCTTTGCTTGGGCTATGAGAGGTTGTGGGTTCGACTCTCAGGCAAGGCCCATGGACTTTGTACGGCTGCATTCAACTGCTGGTGCAATGGATTGTGTTGCCTGTGAGTTTCCATTGGAGTGATAGGCCAGGCACTGACTTTTGCTTTTGTTTGGCCATGTTGTGTGCACAGTCACTAGGATTATGTGAATTAATGTAGAGTCAGTTTGCTACGTCTCTGTGTTGGTGTAGTAGTAAGCTCTTGGCTTTGTCTACGAGAGGATGTGGGTTCGACACTCAGGCAAGGCCCATGGACTTTGTATGGCTGCTTTCAATTTCTTGGTCCAATGGACTGTGTTGCCTATGAGTTTCCATTGGAGCGATAGGCCAGGCACTGTCTTCTGCTTTTGTTTGGCCATGTTGTGTGCGCAGTCACTAGGATTATGTGAATTAATGTAGAGTCAGTTTCCTACTTCTCCGTGTTGGTGTAGTGATAGGTTCTTTGTTTGGGCTTCAAGAGGCTGTGGGAGTGACACTTAGGCAAGGCACATAGCCTTTGTATGGCTGCATTCATTTTCCTAGTCCAATGTACTGTGTATCCTATGAGTTTCCATTGGAGTGATAGACCAGGCACTGTCTTTTGCTTTTGTTTGGCCATGTTGTGTGCGCAGTCACTAGGATTATGTGAATTAATGTAGAGTCAGTTTCCCTCTTCTCCGTGTTGGTATCGTGGTAGGCTCTTTACTTGGGCTACAGAAGGTTGTGGGTTCAACTCTCAGGCAAGGCCAATGGACTTTGCATGACTGCATTTAATTGTCTGGTCCATTGGACTGTGTCGCCTATGAGTTTCCATTGGAGTGATAGGCCAGGCACTGTCTTCTGCTTTTGTTTGGCCATGTTGTGTGTGCAGTCACTAGGATTATGTGAATTAATGTTGAATCAGTTTCCCACTTTTCTGTGTTGGTGTAGTGGTAGGTTCTTTGCTTGGGCCATGAGAGGTTGTGGGTTCAACTCTCAGGCAAGGCCTATGGACTTTGTATGGCTACATTCAACTGCCTGCTCCAATGCACTGTGTTGCCTATGAGTTTCCATTGGAGCGATAGGCCAGGCACTGTCTTCTGCTTTTGTTTGGCCATGTTGTGTGCGCAGTCACTAGGATTATGTGAATTAATGTAAAGTCAGTTTCCCACTTCTCCGTGTTGGTGTAGTGGAATGCTCTTTGCTTGGGTTACGAGAGGTTGTGGGTTTGACTCTCAGGCAAGGCCCATAGACTTTGTATGGATGCATTCAATTGCCTTGTCCAATGGACTGTTTCCATTGAAGTGATAGGCCAGGCACTGTGTTTGGCCATGTTGTGTGCGCAGTCACTAAGATTATGTGAATTAATGTAGAGTCAGTTTCCCACTTGTCCATGTTGGTGTAGTGGTAGGTTCTTTGCTTGGGCTATGAGAGCTTGTGGGTTTGACTCTCAGGCAAGGCCCATAGATTTTGTACGGCTCCGTTCAATTGCCTGGTCCACTGGACTGTGTTGCATATGAGTTTCCATTGGAGTGATAGGCCAGGCACTGTATTTTGCTTTTGTTTGGCCATGTTGTGTGCGCAGTCACTAGGAATATGTGAATTAATGTAAAGTTAGTTTCCCACTTCTCCGTGTTGGTGTAGTGGTATGCTCTTTGCTTGGGTTACGAGAGGTTGTGAGTTCGACTCTTAGGCAAGGCCCATGGACTTTGTATGGCTGCATTCAATTGCCTGGTCCAATGGACTGTTTCCATTGAAGTGATAGGCCAGGCACTGTGTTTTGCTTTTGTTTGGCCATGTTGTGTGCGCAGTCACTAAGATTATGTGAATTAATGTAGTCAGTTACCCTCTTCTCCGTGTTGCTGTAGTGGTAGGCTCTTTCCTTGGGCTACGAGAGATTGTGGGTTCGACTCTCAGGCAAAGCCCATGGACTTTGTATGTGTCCTTTCAATTTCCTGGTCCAATGGACTGTGTTGCCTATCAGTTTCCATTGGAGTGATAGGCCAGGCACTGTCTTTTGCTTTTGTTTGGCCATGTTGTGTGCGCAGTCACTAGGATTATGTGAATTAATGTAGAGTCAGTTTCCCACTTCTCTGTGTTGCTGTAGTGGTAGGCTCTTTGCTTGGGCTACGAGAGATTGTGGTTTCAACTCTCAGGCAAAGCCCATGGACTTGGGATCAAGTGGTGGATAAATTGTCCCAGGAAAATAGACAACGATTTGCCAACCGGCGTAGGACTGTGGGTCCCTGGTTTAAGGTAGGGGACTTGGTCTGCTTGTTTTCCAGACATGTTCCTATGAAAGTTTCTTCTCCAAAAATGAAGCCAAGGTTTATTGGACGTTATAAGATTTTAGAGATAATTAATCCTCTTTCTTTCCATTTTGCCCTCCCAGAGACTTTCAAGATTCACAATGTCTTTCATAAGTCTTTGTTGAAAAAGTATGATGAACTGGTAGTGCCCATGGCTGCGCTTCCTGATCCTGTGTTGGTTGAAGGGGATCTGGAATATGTAGTGGAGAAGATTTTGGATTCCTGTATTACCGGACGGAAAATCCAGTACCTGGTCAAGTGGAAAGGTTATGGTCAGGAGGATAATTCTTGGGTGGTTGCTTCTGACATACATGCTGATCGCTTGATCCGTGCTTTTCATCGAGCCCATCCTGACAAACCCGGGGGTTTTAGTGAGGGTTCGGTGACCCCTTCTCAAGGGGGGTACTGTTGTGAATACATTGGAATTCCAGTTTGGGGCTCCCTCTTGTGGTCAGTGCTGGTAGTGCATATGACTTGCCAAATGGGAACCAGACAGCTGAGGAGGATTGGCAATCAGGCCATTCGGATTGGGCCTATATAACTAAGTAGTTTCCTCCTGTTCCTTGCCGGTGCTCAATGTATCCCCTGTGTGCTAAGGAGATTCTGAAACCAGCCCTTTTCTGTGTGTCTACCAGATCTCCTCTCAGATAAGTTGGTCTTTGTACCTCTGCTTATGGTTTCCACTTTCTTGTTATTTTGCCTGCGTGAAGTTTTTGGTGAAGTTGGATCATTCCCTGCTATCTGTGTACCTTGTTCCATGTTCCGCTGTGTATTATGTTTTGTCATGCTTTGTAGAAAATTCAGTCCCTCCTCTATATCAGTGTGTTTCTTGGATCCCAGTAACATCAGAGTACTGATATAGTGGGGGAAAGCCTGTGTAGGCTCAGTATTTTTCCATATCAGGCGTGCTGGTATTTACTAGGGTTTTTACGGCTGCAGTAAGTGCTCTTTCCTATCCTTTCCTATGCAGATAGTTTGGGCCTCATCTTTGCTGAATCTATTCTCTAGCTACGTATTGTGTTTTCTTATATCACAGTAGTCTTTACATGTGGGGGGCTATATATATCTTTGGGGACTTCTCGGAGGCAAATTAGTTTTTCTAATATCTCTCTCTGTAAGAATATTTAGTTTTCCGGCTGTGTCGAGGTGACCAGGTCATCGTAGGCACGTCCCAACGGCTACTTCTAGTTGTGTGTCAGTATTAGGTCTGCAGTCCGTTAAGGTTCCAGTCACTCACACACCTTTTCTCCCAATATTGTGACCAAATACATCCCCCTCACCGTCTCACCTTTTCTCCCTATACTGTGTCTGTATACAACCCTGTTGTGAATACATTGGAATTAGATTCCAGTTTTGGGCTACCTCTTGTGGTCAGTGCTGGTAATACAGCTGACTTGTTGAGTGGGAACTGGACAGCTGACTAGGATTTGCAATCAGGCCATTTGGTTTGGGCCTATATAACTATGTAGCTTCCTTTTGTTCCTTGCCGGTGCTTAATTGTATTTCCTGTGTTCTAAGGACTTCCTGAAACCAGCCCTGTTCTCTGTGTTCTCTGTGTCTACCAGAACTCCTCTCAGATAAGTTGGTCTTGTACCTTTGCTTATGGTTTTTCACTTTCTTGTGATTTTGTCTGTGTGGAGTTCCTGGTGGAATTGGATTATTCCCTGCTGGGAGTATCTGTGTATCTTGCTCCATGTTCTGTTATGTATTGTATTTTGTCATGCTTGGTACAAGATTGCAGTCAGTGCTCTTTCCTATTCTTTCCTATGCAGATAGTTTTGGACCTCATCTTTGCTGACTCTGTTCTCTAGCTACGTATTGAGTTTTCCTATATCACCGTAATCTTTACATGTGGGGGGCTATCTATATCTTTGGGGACTACTCTGAGGCAGATTAGCTTTTCTACATTTCTCTCTGTTAGAGTATTTAGTTCTCCGGCTGTGTCGAGACAACTAAGTCATCGTAGACTTCTCCCACGGCTACTTCTAGTTGTGTGTCAGTATTAGGTCTGCAGTCCGTTAAGGTTCTAGCCACTCTGGTTATTTTCTGGGTTTCCAAGATATTGAATACTTTATTAATCAAACCAAAACAAAGTGCAAATTAAAAACAATGTTGTTTGGAATGCATATTCAGGTCACAGGGAATGATTCTGGGCAAATCCCTATTCTCCCCCTTCCTGACCGCGGGGGTTGGCACCCCATTTTAATATACGCAGTGGCGCCGCTTCTCGACGTGGACTGACCCTTCAGGCCCTATCCTGACAATCTTATAAGTGCTGCTGATCACTGTATGGGCCTACGCATAGTATCTCAGTGAGATTCTCACACATCCATTCAGACACTTTCAAGAACCCTACATTGGATTGATATTCCAGGTTCTACCCTTATCTATATTTAGATCCAATGTTATATAAAACACATAATCAGTTTCTCCAGCCTAAAGGCACAGTCCATGTCGCCTATGCACCAAAATTGCTAGATGTCAATCAAGAATAGTGTAGCCAGATGACTACTGCTTCGCTACTGCGCGTAGCTCACTGCCCGACGCGTTTCTCCTCCCGGACCATAAATCGAACGGAGGTTCATCAGGGACTGTCCATAGCGGAATCGCATAGATGGCAGAATTATTATTGTGCCAAGAATAATCAATTGATCCTCCAATGAGGTGCAGTACCTGGTTAGAAATTTCACTGTCCAATTGTACACATTTTGTTTGTTCCACAGAACATAAAATGATCCTCCAATAAGGTGCTGTAATCAGTCAGATGTCTCATTAGGTATACAGGCAGGACGCATGCCAATGGTATGGAGTGTAATGGCGTCTTAGGAGGAGAAACGCGTCGGGCAGTGAGCTACGTGCAGTAGCGAAGCAGTAGTCATCTGGCTACACTATTCTTGATTGACATCTAGCAATTTTGGTGCATAGGCGACATGGACTGTGCCTTTAGGCTGGAGAAACTGATTATGTGTTTTGTATAACATTGGATCTAAATATAGATAAGGGTAGAACCTGGAATATCTATCCAATGTAGGGTTCTTGAAAGTGTCTGAATGGATGTGTGAGAATCTCACTGAGATACTATGTGTAGGCCCATACAGTGATCAGCAGCACCTATAAGATTGTCAGGATAGGGCCTGAAGGGTCAGTCCACGTCGAGCGGGGGCGCCACTGCGTATATTAAAATAGGGTGCCAACCCCCGTGGTCAGGAAGGGGGAGAATAGGGATTTGCCCAGAATCATCCCTGTGACCTGAATATGCATTCCAAACAACATTGTTTTTAATTTGCACTTTGTTTTGGTTTGATTAATAAAGTATTGAATTTTATGGGGTTTTTTGTTAGGTAACAATAGGTGAAATACCCCATTTTCATCCCTTTTGGTTCACTAGTTTCCAAGATATTGCCCTTTTTCTGATCCTCCTCGGTCACTGGATCACAACACAATCCCCTCACCATTCTGTGTCCCTATATATCCCCTCACCCTCTCTCCCCATACTGTGTCCCTACACGTTCCCCTCACCCTCTATCCCCATGCTGTATCTGTATACATCCCTCTCATCCTCATTCCCCATATTGTGTCTGTACATATCCCCTCACCTTTTCTCCCAATACTGTGACCATATACATCCCCCTCACCCTCTCTTCTCATACTGTATCCATATACTTCCCCCTCTCAACCTCACTCCCCATACGGTCTCCATATATACATTCCCCCATTATCCTCTCTCCCCATACTGTGTCCGTATACATCACCCTTCATGCTCTATTCCTCTATTGTGTCTTAATGCATCTTCCCTCACCCTACCCTCTCAAGATTTCTGCACATACTGTCTCTTTATATATATTCCCTCCTTACCCTCTCCCTCTACTATATCCCATACTGTGTCCATACATACATTCCCCTTTCACCCATACTGTCTTTATATATACATTCCCCACTCACCCCCTCTGACAAAACTGTGTCCGTATACATCCCCCCTTACCCTCTCTCCTTACTGTGTCCATATACATCTTCCCTCACCCTCGCTGCCCATACGGTCTCCATATATACATTCCCCCATCACCCTCTCTCCCTATACTGTGTCCATATAATCCTTCCTCACCGTCTAACCCCATACTGTGCCTGTATGCATCTTCCCTGACACTATCTCTTAAACATTGCTGCCCATACTGGCTCCATATATGCACTACAGTTCAAAAGTTTAGGGTAACTTAGATATTTCCATATTTTTGAAAGAAAAGCACATTTTTTTTCAATGAAGCTATCATTAAATTAAACAGAAATACACTCTATACATTGTTAATGTGGTAAATGACTATTCTAGCTGCAAATGTCTGGTTTTTAATGCAATATCTACATAGGTGAATAGAGGCCCAATTCCAACAACCACGACTCTAGTGTTCTAATAGTACATTGTGTTTGCTAACTGTGTTAGAAGGCTAATGGATGTTTAGAAATTTCTTGAAAACCCTTGTGCATGTTAGCACAGCTGAAAACAGTTTTGCTGTTTAGAGAAGCTATTAAACTGATCACCTGTTGAGCGAGTTGAGAATCTAGAGCATTACATTTCTTGGTTCCATTAAACTCTAAAAATGGCCAGAAAAAGAGAACTTTCATGTGAAACTTAACAGTCTATTCTTCTGCTTAGAAATGAAGGATATTCCATGCGAGAAATTGCCAAGAAACTGAAGATTTCCTACAATGGTGTGTACTATTACCTTCAGAGGAGAGCACAAACAGGCTCTAACAGAGTTGAAAGAGAAGTGCACAACTGAGCAACAAGACATGTACATTACAGTCTCTAGTTAGAGAAATCGACGCCTCACAGGTCATCAACTGGCAGCTTCATTAAATAGTACCCGCAAAACGCCAGTATCAACATCTACAGTGAAGAGGCAACTCTGGGATGCTGGCCTTCAGGGCAGAATGGCAAAGAAAAAGCCATATCTGAGAATGGCTAATAAAAGGAAAAGATTAATATGGACAAAAGAACACAGACATTGGACAGAGGAAGATTGGAAAAAAAGTGTTATGGACAGACGAATCGAAGTTTGAGATGTTTGGATCACACAGAAGAACATTTGTGAGATGCAGAACAACTGGAAGAGTGCCTAACGCCATCTGTCAAGCATGGTGGAGGTAATGTGATTGTCTGGGGTTGCTTTGGTGCTGGTAAAGGGGGAGAGTTGTACAATGGAAAAAAGATTTTGAATAAGGAAGGTTATCACTCCATTTTGCAATGCCATGCCATACCCTGTGGACAGCGCTTGATTGGAGCCAATTTCATCCTACAACAGGACACTGACTCAAAGCACACCTCCAAATTATGCATGAACTATTTAGGGAAGAAAATAAAATGATAAATAAAAGTATGATTTTTCATGGAAAAGAAAATTGTCTGCGTGACCCCAAACGTTTGAACTTATAGTGTACATTTCCCCCCCTCACCCTCTCTCCATCTACTGTGTCCATATATACATCCACCCTCTCTCCCCATACTGTCTCCATAGATACTTCCCCCCTCACCCCATACTGTCGCCATACATACATTCCCCTTTCACCCATACTGTAGTTATATATACATTCCCGCTCACCCACTCTGCCAAAACTGTGTCCATATACATCCCCCCTCACCCTCCCTCACCATACTGTGTCCATATACATCTTCCCTCACCCTCAACATTTCTACCTATACTGTCTTCATATATACATTCCCTCCTCACCCTACACTGTGTCCATATATATATCCCTTCTCCCTCTCTCCCCATACTGTGTCCATATATACATTCCCCGCACACCTTCTCTCTCCATACTATATACATCCCCCTCACCCTCTCTCCCCAAACTGTCTCCATAGATACCTCCCCCCTCACCCTCTCTCCCCCTACTGTCACCATACATACATACTAACACACATTCCCCTCTCACCCATACTGTCTTCATATCTACATTTCCCCTGACCCTTTCCCCATACACTCTCCATAGATACTTCCCCCCTCACCTGCTCTCCCCATATTGTCTCCATACTGTATATACATTCCCTCACTCTCTCTTTTTATACTGTCTCCATAGATACTGCCCCCTTACCTCTCTCTCCTCATACTGTTTCTATAGATACTTCCCCTTCACCCTCTCTTCCCATACCGTCTTCATACATAAATTCTCCTTTCACCCATACTGTCTTCATTTAAACATTCTCCCCTCAATCTCTCTGCCCATACAGTGTACATAGATACTTCTCCTCACCCTCTCTCCACATATTGTCTCCATCTATACATCCCACTTCACTCTCTCTCCTCATACTGTCTCCATAGATACTTACCCCCTAACCCCCTCTCCCCATACTATTGCCATACATACATTCCCCTTTCACCAATACTGTCTTCCTATATACACTCCCCCCTGACCCTCTTTCCCCATACTGTGTCCACAAATACTTCCCCTCTCACCCCATAGAGTCTTCATCTATACATTTGATCCTTACCCCACAGTCTCCATACATACTGTACATTCCTCCCTCACCTCATACAGTTAGGTCCAGAAATATTTGGACAGTGACACACGTTTTGTTATTTTAGCTGTTTACAAAAACATGTTCAGAAATACAATTATATATATAATATGGGCTGAAAGTGCACACTCCCAGCTGCAATATGAGAGTTTTCACATCCAAATCGGAGAAAGGGTTTAGGAATCATAGCTCTGTAATGCATAGCCTCCGCTTTTTCAAGGGACCAAAAGTAATTGGACAAGGGACTCTAAGGGCTGCAATTAACTCTGAAGGCGTCTCCCTCGTTAACCTGTAATCAATGAAGTAGTTAAAAGGTCTGGGGTTGATTACAGGTGTGTGGTTTTGCATTTGGAAGCTGTTGCTATGACCAGACAACATGCGGTCTAAGGAACTCTCAATTGAGGTGAAGCAGAACATCCTGAGGCTGAAAAAAAAGAAAAAATCCATCAGAGAGATAGCAGACATGCTTGGAGTAGCAAAATCAACAGTCGGGTACATTCTGAGAAAAAAGGAATTGACTGGTGAGCTTGGGAACTCAAAAAGGCCTGGGCGTCCACGGATGACAACAGTGGTGGATGATCGCCGCATACTTTCTTTGGTGAAGAAGAACCCGTTCACAACATCAACTGAAGTCCAGAACACTCTCAGTGAAGTAGGTGTATCTGTCTCTAAGTCAACAGTAAAGAGAAGACTCCATGAAAGTAAATACAAAGGGTTCACATCTAGATGCAAACTATTCATCAATTCCAAAAATAGACAGGACAGAGTTAAATTTGCTGAAAAACACCTCATGAAGCCAGCTCAGTTCTGGAAAAGTATTCTATGGACAGATGAGACAAAGATCAACCTGTACCAGAATGATGGGAAGAAAAAAGTTTGGAGAAGAAAGGGAACGGCACATGATCCAAGGCACACCACATCCTCTGTAAAACATGGTGGAGGCAACGTGATGGCATGGGCATGCATGGCTTTCAATGGCACTGGGTCACTTGTGTTTATTGATGACATAACAGCAGACAAGAGTAGCCGGATGAATTCTGAAGTGTACCGGGATATACTTTCAGCCCAGATTCAGCCAAATGCCGCAAAGTTGATCGGACGGCGCTTCATAGTACAGATGGACAATGACCCCAAGCATACAGCCAAAGCTACCCAGGAGTTCATGAGTGCAAAAAAGTGGAACATTCTGCAATGGCCAAGTCAATCACCAGATCTTAACCCAATTGAGCATGCATTTCACTTGCTCAAATCCAGACTTAAGACGGAAAGACCCACAAACAAGCAAGACCTGAAGGCTGCGGCTGTAAAGGCCTGGCAAAGCATTAAGAAGGAGGAAACCCAGCGTTTGGTGATGTCCATGGGTTCCAGACTTAAGGCAGTGATTGCCTCCAAAGGATTCGCAACAAAATATTGAAAATAAAAATATTTTGTTTGGGTTTGGTTTATTTGTCCAATTACTTTTGACCTCCTAAAATGTGGAGTGTTTGTAAAGAAATGTGTACAATTCCTACAATTTCTATCAGATATTTTTGTTCAAACCTTCAAATTAAACGTTACAATCTGCACTTGAATTCTGTTGTAGAGGTTTCATTTCAAATCCAATGTGGTGGCATGCAGAGCCCAACTCGCGAAAATTGTGTCACTGTCCAAATATTTCTGGACCTAACTGTATGTGTTCCTTTTCAGTATCTTCAGCTCCACTGCAGTACTTAACATCAGCGCTATTTGCCACCTCTGTGGCGACGATGAGTGATGTCAGCAGTGTGATCAGCTTAACTTGATCAAACTGCAGATGTCGGCCTGACCCAGAAGTGACAGCGGTTAGGGCTTCAATTGTACTGGTGTCTAAAAGATTTGAGAACAATTTACCACTGGGAGCCAGCACGCTGCACTCTCTCTGAGCCGGGTGTTAGCTTAACAAATGACTTAGAGAATAGCCGGTTCACACTATGTGGGAGGTAAAACACAGGCTCCATGGAGACTTTTGGATAGCCTCCAACGGCTGCATCCGGGGCACATGCCCCAACCTAGATACGCCTTCATACTAGGTACTTGTGTGTTATCACTGAGTCGCCTTTACTGTGCCATTGTATTCTTTCATCCTGCTTTAGCCAATGCGGACCTGTTGCAGAATAACTGCAACCAAATCTGCATCTCGTGGAAGGAAAAACTTTAATGTTTTTTCCCATTACTTTCAATGGTGAAAATGCAGGGAAACCCGCAGAAAGAATTGACATGCTTCAGATTTTTTTTCTGCAACCAAATCTGTAAGGAAAAAAATCCTGAATGTGATCACTACACATCAGGATTCTCATAGACTTTACGGGCATATGCCCTTGGAAAAAGCCACGGCGAAACGCGTCAGGGTGTCTCATTGGTAAGGCTTTATTAAAATATAGCAGTGTGATACAATTGTTTATTAGTATTTGGCAGCTTAGTTACTTTTGCATCAGGTTTTCCCTGACATATTTATTATATTTTTATCTGCTATCTTATTTATTCTTACATTGTTTCACACTGCTATCATATTATGCCTATGTCATCTCACTATGTAGGTTTCACCATTCATTTTTTTGGCACAGTTAATACCTGATATGTATATTATCCCCATTGTGGGGTGATTGTGAATTTTTTGCACACTGTCAGATTTCATATAAATAATTACCTATTATGGTTTAAAATTCACGCTGGCAGCTGTGCGTATTGTATGACAGTTTTTTATATGTGCCACATATTAATTCCTACATTTTAAATGCTGTGTATTTTTTTGTAATAAAGATTTATTTTGATTTATTTGATCATTTGGACTTTCATCTGGGTAGTTTTATAGGTATTAATTTTCCACCGAGCAACTACCTGGTTGTTCTTTTTGCTGTTATGGTCTCTTTCTTTGATTGGAGGTCAAAATTGTAGGTTTTCCAATTAAAAAAAATAGACAACAAAAAAGGTTTTTTTGAAAAAACGCTCCTCCCTCTTTCACCAATTTATTTAAAAGAACAATCAAATCCGGTCCGGCGTAATCCAATAAGGGGGTCCCATGACGATCCATACCATAGTCATTGTCCCAGTCAATGAAGAACAGAATGTTCCCATTGGCTGGGAGAGCAGTGCCGTGACCTCAGCTAACATCAATAGGTCAGCCCAGGTCACTACAGGAGATGTCGAGCGCTGCCATCAGGAGGTTAAATGAGATCATTACCTGCTGTGACGATCTCCTGCACTCCTGACGTCAGCGCTGTTACTGACTTCCATTGTCCGCCGCGTTCTCAGCGAAGAATCGCGGGAGCCCGTGATGTCACCGCTAGTGACAGTCTCGGGCCGCCCGCGAGACTTGATGTGAGAACGCGGTGGGCATAGAAGGCAGTGACAGCGCTGACGTCAGGAGTGAAGAAGATCGTCACAGCAGGTAAGGTTCTCATCTAAACTCCTGACAGCAGCGCTCGTCATCCCCGCGGCTGCCCGCACTGCAGTGTGAGAAGCTGCTGACACTGCAGGGGGCAAACACTGACACACTGCAGTGCGGGCATATGCTGATACTGCAGTGCGGCCAGACACTGTCACTCTCTGCTGTGTGGGCAGCTGCGGGGCTGGTAGGGAGCGGAACACAGACTGCACGGGCAATCGACGGAGGTCACACGGAAGTGCTTCCGTGTGATTTCCGGGGATTTTGCGGACCCATTGACTTGTATTGAGTCATGGTCCATTATTACGGAACAGAATAGGACATGCTCCATAATAACGGAACGGACATACAGCATCCGATGTGCTTTTTTATAGGATCGGATGCACACGGAAGTTCTACCGTGTACCATCCGATGCTACACAAAAGACATTGAAAAGATCGTCCTGTCCGTGGGTCCGCAAAAAAACAGGAACTGACCAGGACAAACGGAACGGCCATATGAATGAGCCCTATATCTGCAGCCCCAACCATCCCGAACTCTGCAGGACTGTCCCGATTTGAGGGCTCTCTCCTGCAGTCCCGGCTCACAGCTGTTGTCCCGACTCCTCCCCTCAGTGCAGTGAATAAATTAAATTAAATTCTCATCTGCTCTGGTTTACCAGAACTCCTGAACTCATTGTCCATAGGCAGCAGCTCTACCACTGAGCCACTGCCTGTAATGAAAAACAGGAAGATTTGGTAATCTTGACCTCTGTATTGCAGTAGAGAAACCAGAAGAAGATTATTCAGCTACAAAGATGGATGGATGGATACATGGAAGGATGGGTGGATACATGAAAGGATGGGTGGATACATGGAAGGATGGGTGGATACATGGAAGGATGGATGGATACATGGAATGATGGATGGATACATGAAAGGATTGATGGATACATGGAAGGATGGATGGATATATGGATGGATGGATATATGGATGGATGGATACATGGATGGATGGATACATGCATGGATGGATGGATACATGGATGGATGGCTGGATAGATACATGGATGGATGGCTGGATAGATACATGGATGGATGGCTGGATAGATACATGGATGGATGGATGGATAGATACATGGATGGATGGATGGATGGACAAAGAGATAGCTGGATGGATACATGGATGGATGGATGGATACACGGATGGATGGATGGATACACGGATGGATGGATACGCGGATGGATAGATAGATGATAGATAGATATATGGATAGATAGATGATACATGATAGATGCATCGAAAGATATATAGATACATACATGGATAGATAGATACATAGATATATGGATAGATAGATGACACATGATAGATACATGATTGATAGATACAGATAATAGATAGACACATGATAGATATATGATACATTATTGATAGAGATAGACAAATACTGCATCTCTTTGTAGGTGAAGGAAAGAGTCAGATTCATTTGTTTCCATAAAACTACTATAAAGAAATGAAAAAAAAATACAAATATATACAATTTTTCCATATTTTCACCACCTTGGATTCAAACCAGCAACTTTAAAACATGTCCAGCAGCCCTTCTAACTTTTCTAGCTGCTGAGCCACTAGAAATATCAGAGAGAGGATTTTATATGGATGAACTTACAATGCTGCATCTAACAAAGGACAGAGAACAACATTGTACAGAGCAGTATCTCTGTGTCCTGTATTCTACAGGGAGAGGAAAAGTTTTTTTTCTTCTAAAATTACTAAACATAATAAAAAAAATAGAATAATGTCATTTTTATTACAATTTTTTTTATAAAATAATAAACATCACTAATCAGCAAATAACATGGACATATTTGGTGTCCCTGTAATCGTAACGACCCGAACAACACAGCGATCAGGTTATTGATGGGGATCGGTAAATGGCGGGAAAAAAATGGCGCAATTTATTATTTTTCTTTATTAAAACCCATAAAGAATGTAATAAAAATGTATTGTTGAGGCCATGTTCACATGTAGCGTAAATGCTGTTTTTCTGCACCACACAATGCAATAACAATCTTCTCTGATTATTGTGTGTTTGTGGTAATTTTTATGCATTATCACTTATTTGATACGTTTGGTGCAGATGTAAACCCTGAAGCTTATACAGAAAAAAATACAATCTGCACTGTTCAGCGGCGTCTTTAGACCCAAAAGGGGCGGAGATTTCATGACGTCTCATCCACTTTGCTTGGACATTTAGTCTGTGTTCACATGTAGTGTAAATGCTGCATTTTTTTCTGTTTTTTTTTGCACATTTAGGCTATGTGCGCACGTGTGCGTAATTCATGCAGTTACGCTGCGCTTTGTAGCGCAGCGTAACTGCATGCGTCCTGCGTCCCCTGCACAGTCTATGGAGATTGTGCAGGGGCCGTGCACACGTGGCATATTAGAACGCAGCGATTCGGCTGCTGCCCGAATCGCTGCGTTCTAAGAAGTGACATGTCACTTCTTCCATGTGCTTTGCCGGCAGCTCCTGCTCTGTCTATGGCAGGAGCTGCAGGCAGAGCGCACGTTCTCGCCGGCACCATGCGCTTCAGAACGCAGCTTTTCAGCTGCGCTCTGAAGCGCACCTTTTCGGTGCGGTGCAGAGCGCACACGTGCGCACATAGCCTTATTCTGCTGTGTTTAATTGTCCAAGCAAAGTGGATGTGATTCCACGAGAAGACGCCGCTGAACTCTGCTGTTTTGGTGCTTTTTTTCTCTGGAGGTTTCTATGTGGAGCTTAAAAAAACCCAGGAAAGAGCTTCTCTGTACAATAAAAACACTTAAAAACGCAGATTCACATCTGAACTAAAAATGCATTAAATAATGGAGAAAAGGCAGAAAAAATGCAGCAAAAATGGAATAATCAGAGATTGTTATTGTGTAGTTTGGTGTCGACAGCGGAAGAAACAAAAAAACCACAGAATTTATACGATGCTGAAGTTGGTTTCTTATTCGTCCAGTTTCTTATTCGGGGCTGAAGTTGGTTTCTTATTCGTCAGTTTCTTATTCGGCAGTTTAGTTTTTTCAGTTTTTTATGCATTTAACAACAAAAATAACACATGACAATAATAAAATACAATGCACTGAGGTGCCCTAACATAAATACACTCAAAATCAGCTGCAAAAATTATAAAACTGGCATAAAAATGGGCATCAAAGTGGGCACCAAAGTATGTTAGTGAAAGGGTTAAATGGCTTTGGGCCACTGATCTAACACCAGAATTGCATATATAGTGATGCCTCTAATCAAACTGAAGTGACTCCAGCCTGGCCCAAAGGGGTTCTGGGCATCAGAACTGGCATCAAAGTGGGCACACAGCCAATTTTCACAGATTTGAATAAGTAACTGATGTTTTTGAGGGGTTAAATGGCATTGGGCCACTGATCTCACACCACATTTACATACCTAGTGATGCCACACATCAAATTCAGATCACTCCAGCCTGGCCCAAACAGGTTCTGGGCATCAGAACTGGCATCAAAGTGGGCAAAAACCCAGTTTTACAGATATGAATAAGTAACTGGTGTTTTTGAGGGGTTAAATGGCTTTGGGCCACTGATCTCACACCACATATACATACCTAGTGATGCCACACATCAAATTCAGATCACTCCAGCCTGGCCCAAACAGGTTCTGGGCATCAGAACTGGCATCAAAGTGGGCAAAAACCCAGTTTTCACAGATTTGAATAAGTAACTGATGTTTTTGAGGGGTTAAATGGCTTTGGGCCACTGATCTCACACCACATTTACATACCTAGTGATGACACACATCAAATTCAGATCACTCCAGCCTGGCCCAAACAGGTTCTGGGCATCAGAACTGGCATCAAAATGGGCAAAAACACAGTTTTCACAGATTTGAATAAGTAACTGATGTTTTTGAGGGGTTAAATGGCTTTGGGCCACTGATCTCACACCATATTTACATAACTAGTGATGCCACACATCAAATTCAGATCACTCCAGCCTGGCCCAAACAGGTTCTGGGCATCAGAACTGGCATCAAAGTCGGCACACAGCCAATTTTCACAGATTTGAATAAGTAACTGGTGTTTTTGAGGGGTTAAATGGCTTTGGGCCACTGATCTCACACCACATATACATACCTAGTGATGCCACACATCAAATTCAGATCACTCCAGCCTGGCCCAAACAGGTTCTGGGCATCAGAACTGGCATCAAAGTGGGCAAAAACCCAGTTTTCACAGATTTGAATAAGTAACTGATGTTTTTGAGGGGTTAAATTGCTTTGGGCCACTGATCTCACACCACATTTACATACCTAGTGATGCCACACATCAAATTCAGATCACTCCAGCCTGGCCCAAACAGGTTCTGGGCATCAGAACTGGCATCAAAGTGGGCACACAGCCAATTTTCACAGATTTGAATAAGTAACTGGTGTTTTTGAGGGGTTAAATGGCTTTGGGCCACTGATCTCACACCACACTTACATACCTAGTGATGCCACACATCAAATTCAGATCACTCCAGCCTGGCCCAAACAGGTTCTGGGCATCAGAACTGGCATCAAAGTGGGCAAAAACCCAGTTTTACAGATTTGAATAAGTAACTGGTGTTTTTGAGGGGTTAAATGGCTTTGGGCCACTGATCTCACACCACATTTACATACCTAGTGATGACACACATCAAATTCAGATCACTCCAGCCTGGCCCAAACAGGTTCTGGGCATCAGAACTGGCATCAAAATGGGCAAAAACACAGTTTTCACAGATTTGAATAAGTAACTGATGTTTTTGAGGGGTTAAATGGCTTTGGGCCACTGATCTCACACCATATTTGCATCTTCCCTCACCCTACCCTCTCAAGATTTCTGCACATACTGTCTCTTTATATATATTCCCTCCTTACCCTCTCCCTTTACTATATCCCATACTGTGTCCATACATACATTCCCCTTTCACCCATACTGTCTTTATATATACATTCCCCACTCACCCCCTCTGACAAAACTGTGTCCGTATACATCCCCCCTTACCCTCTCTCCTTACTGTGTCCATATACATCTTCCCTCACCCTCGCTGCCCATACGGTCTCCATATATACATTCCCCCATCACCCTCTCTCCCTATACTGTGTCCATATAATCCTTCCTCACCGTCTAACCCCATACTGTGCCTGTATGCATCTTCCCTGACACTATCTCTTAAACATTGCTGCCCATACTGGCTCCATATATGCACTACAGTTCAAAAGTTTAGGGTAACTTAGATATTTCCATATTTTTGAAAGAAAAGCACATTTTTTTTCAATGAAGCTATCATTAAATTAAACAGAAATACACTCTATACATTGTTAATGTGGTAAATGACTATTCTAGCTGCAAATGTCTGGTTTTTAATGCAATATCTACATAGGTGAATAGAGGCCCAATTCCAACAACCACGACTCTAGTGTTCTAATAGTACATTGTGTTTGCTAACTGTGTTAGAAGGCTAATGGATGTTTAGAAATTTCTTGAAAACCCTTGTGCATGTTAGCACAGCTGAAAACAGTTTTGCTGTTTAGAGAAGCTATTAAACTGATCACCTGTTGAGCGAGTTGAGAATCTAGAGCATTACATTTCTTGGTTCCATTAAACTCTAAAAATGGCCAGAAAAAGAGAACTTTCATGTGAAACTTAACAGTCTATTCTTCTGCTTAGAAATGAAGGATATTCCATGCGAGAAATTGCCAAGAAACTGAAGATTTCCTACAATGGTGTGTACTATTACCTTCAGAGGAGAGCACAAACAGGCTCTAACAGAGTTGAAAGAGAAGTGCACAACTGAGCAACAAGACATGTACATTACAGTCTCTAGTTAGAGAAATCGACGCCTCACAGGTCATCAACTGGCAGCTTCATTAAATAGTACCCGCAAAACGCCAGTATCAACATCTACAGTGAAGAGGCAACTCTGGGATGCTGGCCTTCAGGGCAGAATGGCAAAGAAAAAGCCATATCTGAGAATGGCTAATAAAAGGAAAAGATTAATATGGACAAAAGAACACAGACATTGGACAGAGGAAGATTGGAAAAAAAGTGTTATGGACAGACGAATCGAAGTTTGAGATGTTTGGATCACACAGAAGAACATTTGTGAGATGCAGAACAACTGGAAGAGTGCCTAACGCCATCTGTCAAGCATGGTGGAGGTAATGTGATTGTCTGGGGTTGCTTTGGTGCTGGTAAAGGGGGAGAGTTGTACAATGGAAAAAAGATTTTGAATAAGGAAGGTTATCACTCCATTTTGCAATGCCATGCCATACCCTGTGGACAGCGCTTGATTGGAGCCAATTTCATCCTACAACAGGACACTGACTCAAAGCACACCTCCAAATTATGCATGAACTATTTAGGGAAGAAAATAAAATGATAAATAAAAGTATGATTTTTCATGGAAAAGAAAATTGTCTGCGTGACCCCAAACGTTTGAACTTATAGTGTACATTTCCCCCCCTCACCCTCTCTCCATCTACTGTGTCCATATATACATCCACCCTCTCTCCCCATACTGTCTCCATAGATACTTCCCCCCTCACCCCATACTGTCGCCATACATACATTCCCCTTTCACCCATACTGTAGTTATATATACATTCCCGCTCACCCACTCTGCCAAAACTGTGTCCATATACATCCCCCCTCACCCTCCCTCACCATACTGTGTCCATATACATCTTCCCTCACCCTCAACATTTCTACCTATACTGTCTTCATATATACATTCCCTCCTCACCCTACACTGTGTCCATATATATATATCCCTTCTCCCTCTCTCCCCATACTGTGTCCATATATACATTCCCCGCACACCTTCTCTCTCCATACTATATACATCCCCCTCACCCTCTCTCCCCAAACTGTCTCCATAGATACCTCCCCCCTCACCCTCTCTCCCCCTACTGTCACCATACATACATACTAACACACATTCCCCTCTCACCCATACTGTCTTCATATCTACATTTCCCCTGACCCTTTCCCCATACACTCTCCATAGATACTTCCCCCCTCACCTGCTCTCCCCATATTGTCTCCATACTGTATATACATTCCCTCACTCTCTCTTTTTATACTGTCTCCATAGATACTGCCCCCTTACCTCTCTCTCCTCATACTGTTTCTATAGATACTTCCCCTTCACCCTCTCTTCCCATACCGTCTTCATACATAAATTCTCCTTTCACCCATACTGTCTTCATTTAAACATTCTCCCCTCAATCTCTCTGCCCATACAGTGTACATAGATACTTCTCCTCACCCTCTCTCCACATATTGTCTCCATCTATACATCCCACTTCACTCTCTCTCCTCATACTGTCTCCATAGATACTTACCCCCTAACCCCCTCTCCCCATACTATTGCCATACATACATTCCCCTTTCACCAATACTGTCTTCCTATATACACTCCCCCCTGACCCTCTTTCCCCATACTGTGTCCACAAATACTTCCCCTCTCACCCCATAGAGTCTTCATCTATACATTTGATCCTTACCCCACAGTCTCCATACATACTGTACATTCCTCCCTCACCTCATACAGTTAGGTCCAGAAATATTTGGACAGTGACACACGTTTTGTTATTTTAGCTGTTTACAAAAACATGTTCAGAAATACAATTATATATATAATATGGGCTGAAAGTGCACACTCCCAGCTGCAATATGAGAGTTTTCACATCCAAATCGGAGAAAGGGTTTAGGAATCATAGCTCTGTAATGCATAGCCTCCGCTTTTTCAAGGGACCAAAAGTAATTGGACAAGGGACTCTAAGGGCTGCAATTAACTCTGAAGGCGTCTCCCTCGTTAACCTGTAATCAATGAAGTAGTTAAAAGGTCTGGGGTTGATTACAGGTGTGTGGTTTTGCATTTGGAAGCTGTTGCTATGACCAGACAACATGCGGTCTAAGGAACTCTCAATTGAGGTGAAGCAGAACATCCTGAGGCTGAAAAAAAAGAAAAAATCCATCAGAGAGATAGCAGACATGCTTGGAGTAGCAAAATCAACAGTCGGGTACATTCTGAGAAAAAAGGAATTGACTGGTGAGCTTGGGAACTCAAAAAGGCCTGGGCGTCCACGGATGACAACAGTGGTGGATGATCGCCGCATACTTTCTTTGGTGAAGAAGAACCCGTTCACAACATCAACTGAAGTCCAGAACACTCTCAGTGAAGTAGGTGTATCTGTCTCTAAGTCAACAGTAAAGAGAAGACTCCATGAAAGTAAATACAAAGGGTTCACATCTAGATGCAAACTATTCATCAATTCCAAAAATAGACAGGACAGAGTTAAATTTGCTGAAAAACACCTCATGAAGCCAGCTCAGTTCTGGAAAAGTATTCTATGGACAGATGAGACAAAGATCAACCTGTACCAGAATGATGGGAAGAAAAAAGTTTGGAGAAGAAAGGGAACGGCACATGATCCAAGGCACACCACATCCTCTGTAAAACATGGTGGAGGCAACGTGATGGCATGGGCATGCATGGCTTTCAATGGCACTGGGTCACTTGTGTTTATTGATGACATAACAGCAGACAAGAGTAGCCGGATGAATTCTGAAGTGTACCGGGATATACTTTCAGCCCAGATTCAGCCAAATGCCGCAAAGTTGATCGGACGGCGCTTCATAGTACAGATGGACAATGACCCCAAGCATACAGCCAAAGCTACCCAGGAGTTCATGAGTGCAAAAAAGTGGAACATTCTGCAATGGCCAAGTCAATCACCAGATCTTAACCCAATTGAGCATGCATTTCACTTGCTCAAATCCAGACTTAAGACGGAAAGACCCACAAACAAGCAAGACCTGAAGGCTGCGGCTGTAAAGGCCTGGCAAAGCATTAAGAAGGAGGAAACCCAGCGTTTGGTGATGTCCATGGGTTCCAGACTTAAGGCAGTGATTGCCTCCAAAGGATTCGCAACAAAATATTGAAAATAAAAATATTTTGTTTGGGTTTGGTTTATTTGTCCAATTACTTTTGACCTCCTAAAATGTGGAGTGTTTGTAAAGAAATGTGTACAATTCCTACAATTTCTATCAGATATTTTTGTTCAAACCTTCAAATTAAACGTTACAATCTGCACTTGAATTCTGTTGTAGAGGTTTCATTTCAAATCCAATGTGGTGGCATGCAGAGCCCAACTCGCGAAAATTGTGTCACTGTCCAAATATTTCTGGACCTAACTGTATGTGTTCCTTTTCAGTATCTTCAGCTCCACTGCAGTACTTAACATCAGCGCTATTTGCCACCTCTGTGGCGACGATGAGTGATGTCAGCAGTGTGATCAGCTTAACTTGATCAAACTGCAGATGTCGGCCTGACCCAGAAGTGACAGCGGTTAGGGCTTCAATTGTACTGGTGTCTAAAAGATTTGAGAACAATTTACCACTGGGAGCCAGCACGCTGCACTCTCTCTGAGCCGGGTGTTAGCTTAACAAATGACTTAGAGAATAGCCGGTTCACACTATGTGGGAGGTAAAACACAGGCTCCATGGAGACTTTTGGATAGCCTCCAACGGCTGCATCCGGGGCACATGCCCCAACCTAGATACGCCTTCATACTAGGTACTTGTGTGTTATCACTGAGTCGCCTTTACTGTGCCATTGTATTCTTTCATCCTGCTTTAGCCAATGCGGACCTGTTGCAGAATAACTGCAACCAAATCTGCATCTCGTGGAAGGAAAAACTTTAATGTTTTTTCCCATTACTTTCAATGGTGAAAATGCAGGGAAACCCGCAGAAAGAATTGACATGCTTCAGATTTTTTTTCTGCAACCAAATCTGTAAGGAAAAAAATCCTGAATGTGATCACTACACATCAGGATTCTCATAGACTTTACGGGCATATGCCCTTGGAAAAAGCCACGGCGAAACGCGTCAGGGTGTCTCATTGGTAAGGCTTTATTAAAATATAGCAGTGTGATACAATTGTTTATTAGTATTTGGCAGCTTAGTTACTTTTGCATCAGGTTTTCCCTGACATATTTATTATATTTTTATCTGCTATCTTATTTATTCTTACATTGTTTCACACTGCTATCATATTATGCCTATGTCATCTCACTATGTAGGTTTCACCATTCATTTTTTTGGCACAGTTAATACCTGATATGTATATTATCCCCATTGTGGGGTGATTGTGAATTTTTTGCACACTGTCAGATTTCATATAAATAATTACCTATTATGGTTTAAAATTCACGCTGGCAGCTGTGCGTATTGTATGACAGTTTTTTATATGTGCCACATATTAATTCCTACATTTTAAATGCTGTGTATTTTTTTGTAATAAAGATTTATTTTGATTTATTTGATCATTTGGACTTTCATCTGGGTAGTTTTATAGGTATTAATTTTCCACCGAGCAACTACCTGGTTGTTCTTTTTGCTGTTATGGTCTCTTTCTTTGATTGGAGGTCAAAATTGTAGGTTTTCCAATTAAAAAAAATAGACAACAAAAAAGGTTTTTTTGAAAAAACGCTCCTCCCTCTTTCACCAATTTATTTAAAAGAACAATCAAATCCGGTCCGGCGTAATCCAATAAGGGGGTCCCATGACGATCCATACCATAGTCATTGTCCCAGTCAATGAAGAACAGAATGTTCCCATTGGCTGGGAGAGCAGTGCCGTGACCTCAGCTAACATCAATAGGTCAGCCCAGGTCACTACAGGAGATGTCGAGCGCTGCCATCAGGAGGTTAAATGAGATCATTACCTGCTGTGACGATCTCCTGCACTCCTGACGTCAGCGCTGTTACTGACTTCCATTGTCCGCCGCGTTCTCAGCGAAGAATCGCGGGAGCCCGTGATGTCACCGCTAGTGACAGTCTCGGGCCGCCCGCGAGACTTGATGTGAGAACGCGGTGGGCATAGAAGGCAGTGACAGCGCTGACGTCAGGAGTGAAGAAGATCGTCACAGCAGGTAAGGTTCTCATCTAAACTCCTGACAGCAGCGCTCGTCATCCCCGCGGCTGCCCGCACTGCAGTGTGAGAAGCTGCTGACACTGCAGGGGGCAAACACTGACACACTGCAGTGCGGGCATATGCTGATACTGCAGTGCGGCCAGACACTGTCACTCTCTGCTGTGTGGGCAGCTGCGGGGCTGGTAGGGAGCGGAACACAGACTGCACGGGCAATCGACGGAGGTCACACGGAAGTGCTTCCGTGTGATTTCCGGGGATTTTGCGGACCCATTGACTTGTATTGAGTCATGGTCCATTATTACGGAACAGAATAGGACATGCTCCATAATAACGGAACGGACATACAGCATCCGATGTGCTTTTTTATAGGATCGGATGCACACGGAAGTTCTACCGTGTACCATCCGATGCTACACAAAAGACATTGAAAAGATCGTCCTGTCCGTGGGTCCCGCAAAA